>NW_025934332.1:0-283083 GCF_000764305.2 Hyalella azteca | reverse complement strand
AGATTCCTGGGAGTTCTCACGTTGATGGTTTCAGCAGGTTCCTGGGAGTTCTCACGTTGATGGTTTCAGCAGGTTCCTGGGAGTTCTGTTGTTTGTGCTAATGGAGCTGGGTGCTGACAAGACCTCCAATGTCTTCGAGCGTAACTGGCAACTTCTTAAGAACGCTGCCACAGCGGCTCGTGCTGACAAAAAGTTCTGGCAACAAATCCTGCTCAGCTGCCCTCGTAATCAGGAAGTTGCTGCAGAGACTGCAAGGCACTACATAGCTCACAGCAAAACGTGGCAAATTATCTCAGGTAATAATTATTCTTTGCCTAATAAACTGTCTTATCGTTTTCATATATATCTTGTGAACCTTGTGAACCTTTGGTAATAACTTTGTGAATAGTCACCGTCTATTATCTTATTAGCATAAGATCTTATTCATGCAAGTTGGTAACGAGTGTTATTTTAATTGATAATTGTGACGGGTACACATACGCTTTCCTTAGTATTAACAGAAATAATTTATATGTTTGTTTTTAAAACTGCAAAGGAAGGAATGGCCTTTCCGATTTTTTTTCAGAAATATTCTGCTTTGTGCAGGTCTAATGAATCATAGTGCCTGTTTGTCCACTTTCACTAGAACTCATTATATTCGAATGCTTCATTTACGTTCAGGCCGCGATGTTGACACCATCGCTCTGCTGCTGCCCCACCAACAGCCCTCGACGCTCATCGTTCACCGCTTCGATGGTCTAGCGCTCGTGTCATGGCGCAAGGTGGTCAACAAATTCAGCGGAAATGTGATGCTATGTCTTCCTAATCACCACCCTTGCGACGGCTATATTGCAGCATTGAGCCATTCAAGGTGAATGGTTTCACTGGGATATAGTACGATGCATTTACAACATTTTAAAATTATCATATGTTTGTGTGAAATAATTTCCCCAAGTTTGAATTGAGTGAAATCATTTACAACATTTTAAAATTATCATATGTTTGTGTGAAATAATTTCCCCAAGTTTAAAAAGCGAAACATAAAATCCTAGATATCAGATGGGACTGACGAAATTGGCTTTCTCTGCAGCTGCACGTTGTCCACATTTTTTGGCCGCATCGTGGAATCAAGCAGTATTCAGTCCCTAGCTAAGGTGTCGACGCCCGACGCAGAGTTCACCATCGTCACTGAGCCTCATGTGGACTTGGCACCGCTACAGGACAAGCATCATGAGCTCTGTAAGTAATATGTCATAGAATTTAAGTGATATGTTTATGATGTATTACCACACAAAAAGACATGCATGAAAGGCTGGCTCATTACAAAGTTTACTTATCTGACTGCTTCACACTACTTAAAAAGATGCAACGAGCTGGAATATGACGTGAATTATTTCAATGTCTAGGAAACTTTGTGCGCTATTTAATCGGTACACGAATATTAGTTGATTACTAGAATTTCGAGTAGATTGGAGTCTTGGTAGGATTGTTGAAACTATGTTCACTCGAACGGTTAGTGCTGGAATTGTTGCGAGACATTTTTAATGGAGTGTGAAAATATAATTATAACAACCTCATATCTCTATATAATCTAATGAGATCGACATAAATAAGAATGTTATCCCCGCTTTGTAGCTCACATTTCTTAACCTCTTAAGAGTGATTGTTGAACCTTGTAATGTAATGATCAAGTTAAGTTTACAGACAGAAGCGCAAATCGTATATATGACTCTAAAATCTAAATCATCAAACCTGACATTGTTGGCAGTCAACCTTCAAAAAATGTTCAATTTCTGGCAGGGGTGACTGTTGAACCCACATGTAAAGGGGAAATTGTTGCTCTACCTGTGTCTCCTCGCATCTGCCTCAAGGTGACGCCTGTCACCGAAAACCAGCAAGAGAGTTTGACTCGCACCACACTTGGGCTGGCTCCTGCTGACAACAGGTGGCGCTCTGAATATATCCTATATACAGACATATTTGTGTTTATCTAAGTGTCCGGAGCAATAAATGAACAGTGAGAATAGAATATGTACCAACATCATTGATTTGATGAAATGCATGGGTTAATTCAGGAGTTTGATCAACTCTGCTCAAATCTCGATACTGTGATCGGTCAGATTCTGATTTAATGACGTGAATCCATCAATGCACGCCATACTCTAGGTTGCGGAGGTAGGAGATGCACGACTGTGAGTTGACTGAGGAGCAGTTCTTTCCATTCAGCTTGTTTCTATTTACCACTAATGCCCAAATTCAATTATAATTCTTCATTAATACAAACAATTTACTAAATATTCATTTAAATCAGGTTGCGGAGGCTGGAGGTGCGTGACTGCGAGTTGGCTGAAGCGCAGCTGCTGGAGGTGGTAGCTGTGATACAAAGCAAGGGCCTCAGGACGCTGGTACGGGACAATGAAGTCCATGGAGGACCCAGCCGAGTGCTGACTATTCGGTAAAATTCTTTACATATCTACAATAATCACAGGGAGTCACAACGAACTTTTTATACAATCTTCGTAATTTTCATAAGCCTTGAATTTTGTTATGACTCCTGAATTTCCTCTTTGGGGAATTTGTGTCCACGTCAAATGGTTGAGCAAGCCCTCACGGTTTTCCTGTTTTCAGGATTTTCACTTAATAATCTATTTTCATGGTTTTTACTGAATACTATATAGTAAAATTAGCTTTCACTATCTTTTGCTACTATCTTCCCAGCTTGTGGCTGAAACGTTCATTCTCATAATCGCTGACCATTGATGTTCTTTTTGGTCCGCACTAATCTCATACGTCGTTCATTTACAGTAGTTATGGCTTTAAATAATTTTGCCGTAAATTGACCATATATAAAAAAACTACAATATTTCACCATATATATTTCATAAGACCATATTTCATGCCAATGGCATGAAAAACCGCAATAAATTAAACTACTAATTTAATTAGTTTTACTAATTACATGAAGTCGTTTCAAACTTGTTGAAATTAGGAATCCATTCAATTTGAGTTTGCATGTGTTGCAACATATTATTGCAATTGCTGACAAGCATGCACATTTCCTTTCGTCCGTGCCATTTGTTGGTACGAGATATAATCAGCCATGTGCACTCATATGTTAGTGAATTTGAAAGCGGTGTTATCCCTTTGTTTACTTATGGTGACCCCAAATACCAGATGTATCTGTTAATTTATATATAAACAGAGGGTTGCTGTGTCAAAAGTCCTGCAGGCTCAAGATTCCTTAAGGAATTCGTCACATTAAATCGTCTTAACATCAGCCGGTACTTGTTTCAATCCTATTCTTTTCGGTCAGATGAATGTCAATTCATTTATCCAAGCAGTTTGTTTTTACATATTTCACTGAATGCTACATGGAGCATAAATTTTCTCCACCACGTCAGAGAGAAGAATTTCGTGCTGGTGCTCACCGACAAACCGCCTGTGTCACCGAAGGTCGAATCCAACCGGTTGGTATTATCAAATTTTGGAACACTGGAAATTCATAACTTCATATGAAAACGAAGTCGTGACTGATTTGGCTCTATATTTGAGAATCATCCAAATATTTCATTGCTTAAAATAAGGGTCCTAGTCTCTAGCATAAATTGTTGCATGGAAAACAAACCCTTTATGACCTACGCGACTACGAGACATGTTTTTTAAGTCAGTACCGTTTTGGAATAAAAAATGACGTGCAAAGATATCGCAATAATTTTATTTATACATGAAAGCCTGTACCCTAATCTACTTTTCTACAGAATTTCCGTGAATATTGAGGCACTTGTCATAACGTGGTACCAGGTTTTGAATACGCTCCTGATAAAATTCTACCGCCTGACTTGTTAACCACTGCATCACTCACATCACATCGATCGCCATCATTTTTATCCTCATCTGCACCAAACTTGCCATCAACCTCATATAAGCACTAGAGACCCTAGACCCACCGGACCCAACTGAAAAAATTTACCCAAGTTTACCAATTATATTTCAAACTACCTTTGGAAAATTTGACCCTACACTAATTTGCCACAGACATTGCCACATGATTTCATGCCGACATTGAACACATCTAAACCATATTAGACCACTTGAGCAACATCATACTCTCGTTCAGACATACAATTGAGGCAATTTTACCCGAGTGCAAACAGTCGACTCCGTATCCATCACTATTATAAAATTGCAGCGCAGTTAAAAAAAATTCAACAGAAAGCACCAGGCCCTTAAGTAGCTCCTGAACAAACACCAATTTGTGAGGTGGGATTCAATTCTAGGCGAAAAATATACCATAGGTATATAGGTGCATTGGTAGACATGGATGTTACAAAATATTCAAGCCCAAATTATACGAAAACGTCACCATTCAGAAATCGCATTAAACAAGACAACACTATTTTAGGAAACATAGGTCAACAAATACTGCACCAGCCATATTCTACAAAACACTAGCCATACACTTCCCCAAAGACACACCACTGATTTACTGCTTCTCTACGTGAACACAGCATTCGACAATGTTTAGTCCACCGGACTACAATATAAAATCATCAAACTCAAAATACACTCGACCTTAACAAAACCTCTAGGCTAATTCTCAGACAGAACGGCATCCATCAGAATAGGCGCTCCTTTTTTATTTTTATTCGCTGCTATTAGTTACTACAAGGTCAATAGGGATGTTGATAAATGAGGAGAAATTGAATATCGCAATCCTAGAACAGATGTCATGAGCTATAATCTTATGGAAACATATAATTACCCATTTGCTGATATTGCAGTCTCGTTGCATCGAAGGACTTTGCCGTCGGTGGAGAGAACCTCTGTCCGCTGGCCTCGTCGTGCGGGGACCTGGACGCCGTGTACAGGAGTCTGTACGCCCTGAACGTTGTGCTGCCGCACGCGCTGCGCTTTGTGATGGAGAAAGTGTGCGCGGACAAGCCTCCACAAGACGCTTGCATGGAGTATCTGGCGCAAAAAGCCCAGATGTCATTGAAGGACCTACGCGAATATGTGAATTCTGAGAACATTGAAAGAACCACGTGGGTCCATTTTGAAAAACATGAATGTGATGAGATTGATTTGCGTCCATTTGATCCATTAATTCCGATGAGTCTGGTTACTGACTTTATGGAAATTCGCCAAATGACCATCATGGATGAACCGGATAAAGAAAGAAACTACAGAGAAGTGCAAGATCTCTTAAAAGAAGGCGAGGTGTGCAGGGAGGAGATATTAACAAACCAGTATAGTGATCCTTCTAAACTCGTCAGCGTCACACAAAAGATGACTCAGATTATATTCAAATTGATCAGTGAGGCTTCAAAGCTGCATGGAGTGCCAGATGCAGAATCAGAGCAAGTGACGAAAACTTGCCAATCACTGTTTGACAAATACGACTCTGCCGTCCGTGTTGATGCTAATGCTTTTGTGGCATATCATGTGCAGAAAGAAAACAGGGAGAGAAGAGCCAGTCTTGCCTCTGGAAAGGAATTTGATGATCGGAAATTCTTCAAAAAAGAGCGTGGATCACATAGGATTAACTCTCTTGGATCAATAAAATGCCAAGTGCTCGTCATAGAAGAGGTCTTAGGATCTGACGAAATTAACTTTATTCGCCGCAGGGCATGGGATAACACATACAGTTCGAGTCATGGCGTGTTTATCTACTTCAGATGTCTTGACACTCAAACATACAGTTTTTCCGACTTACTCAAGCAAAACTTTCCAAGGGCTTGCTGTGAAATAGGAGAGAAAAAAGTTGGAAACGCCTTGACAAAATTAAACCCCTTAATACTTGTAGATGGGTATGACGAAGCCAACGGAATGTCCATCGTGCTCGTAGAAGAAATTTTCTACAAATTATATAAATTCGAATCCAAGATCGTTCTCACTACTCGGTCATGCGATACCTCCCTAATCAGGAAAATTGTGATGAATGAAGGTAAAAATGCTACTGTTGGAGGAGCAAAGTTGCCTCCAATGAACACTTGGATGAACAGCTGGCGGTCTTGCTTCGGTGTCTGAAAGTTCTCGAACGTTCAAATCTGTTCAGGAGAATTGATCTTCTCTCTGTTTTCTTCAGCAGAAGGTTTCTTCTGGCTACTTGCCCGAAAATGACCAAATTCTCCATTGCAAGAGGCCAGAAGCACGATAACTAGCACCTGTTAGGAAAGAATTAATAGTATGGCCCTATGTACAAACACCCTTCTAATAGATTACCACGGCAAAAACAAATTGTTTTACCTAGAGCACTTGTTCCATGATGTGCCCAATGATGACCACCAAAATATCTTCCCTGAAAGCTGAATCAGCTTTCCCTATCTTCAAACGCCAACCTCTCGTGACGGCGTACATGAACATGGAATTTAAAAGCTGAGAAGTTGAAAATTATCGTTGTCAGTTGTCTCATCTGCCTTATTATCATTTCTACCTACTAACCTGCGTGCCATGGTGTTCGACTAATCCTATAGAATTTAAATTTGTTATTTGATAAACCAGATTATACTGCATTAATTTTGCTATGATTTTTATAACATGAGTGCTTGTGTGCACATGAACTTTAACGTTATGTGGAATTCTCAGCAACTCCGCAACTGCTCCCTTGCTAGATTGTAGAAGTAATGTTACAATTATCTTCGTACAACTGAAGTAATTATGAACATGTTTCACATGTGGGTTCATTAATTATTTATTGAGACCCACTACCTTCCCGCCCGACTGGAAACACAGAATGTGTTCTTATTTGAAATAATATGCGTTTAAAAAATACTTTTTACAGATAACACGTCTAAAGAGGCCAGTGTCTCTGAAGTTACTAATGCTCAATGAATAATTTTTTTATTTTTAAATATTTAAAACAATTATTTGTTCAATTTTCTTAATCTTAGAATAAAGTTTTTAATTTTTCAAATTAGTTATTCTGCCAATTGATTCATGCATTGTCTCCAACTTTACGCAAGTGTGCAAAATTTCACATCGATTGAACAGGTAGAAGTGTGTTAAATATCGATTATAAGATTTGTAGCAGACAAACAAACAATAAGAAGTGAAGTTAAAGAGAAGTGTTGTGTTGTAAAAAGTAAGGTGAGCTTGCGATATGAAATTGTTACCTGTGATATGTTGCTATATTAGATCTGCTATGCAGCTCTCTGAAAATGATCAGATTTTAATTGTTGACGGCTGAGCGCACTTTGTTTGTTATGGCAAACGGGCTTAGGAATAGATTCAGACCCAACCCTGCCACCGTGGATGTTCTTGGGTTCAGAAAGGAGGAGAAATAAAGAAAAATTGACAGCGGGATTTCTGTAAATCTATTGCTTCCATTTCTCTTCAACCATTCAATTCAACGATTTATATCCGGATAGACTGGTGTAAAGAAATAAGATGCAACGTTCAACCTAGTACTTGCAATCATTTATCCCCTTTCTAGCTGTTGATAGCGTAATGATTTTCTAGTAGAGGCTTACTTCCTGCCTAGGCAAGATTCCCAACTATTCAAGGAACATGCCATGAATACTAGAATTTATTTTGTTGATGTATCGCTTGTTTGAATTGGTTTGAATTCTCAGTAGAGGCGTAAGAAACTTTCAGTATGCTGCATAATTTTTGTACGTTTAAGTTGCAGTTGTCTTTGCACTTTGGGAGTTCAACAGCCCAATGCGCATGGTGCAAGCGACATTTAATGGAGCGTAATTAATGTAAATTTAATCGAGAACAGTCCAGAAGTCTCGATGACTTCAGCCTCTGACCTTCTTATTTTGATGAACTGTTATACGTTCGGGTCCCGATAACTAGTGTAGATATTTCATCATATAATAATAATAATAATCGCAGGTGATCATATTTTATCGTTGAAATGAGTCGATATTTTTGTATGATTGACAGCCGATGTTCCATTTACGTTGTCGGAAACGCAACGGAACTTTTACTTGTGAATTAAATGGATTTCAGCCTTTGTTAGAAATATTTTTATTCGTTAAAGCCTGTCTTCATTCCCCTTTCTCAACTGAAAATGACACGCAAGAGCTTGACAACCGTTCGCATGTAATTGCCTTAATTAGATGCGAAGCTTTATTGATGAAATGGTGCTCTCCAGCATCATTTACTGAATCGAATTAAGTTGAATTCGAAAAAAGTTGGATTACAAATTTTGGGCTTATTATTTGAAGAGTATGATAATTAGCTTTTTATCAATTTGAATGTAAATTCGTTGAAGGTTGATCAAAAAGCATATCTTGAAAGTCTCAATATAATCGTAGAGGCCTAAAGTGATATTTTGCTGAATAATTTTTTCATTCAAATTAATGTTTTGTAAAAAAATTCGTGTGATTAAGAAATATACAAGCATTTCTTCTAGCATTGAGAAGCATTTCTTCCAGCAATGCTTCTGCCAAGTATGGCACATGTATTGTAAGCTGACTTACAAGTAAATTGACTTACGGTAAAATCTCTGTTGATCTTCAATTTCTTAACAATCAATTTCGATACCAAGAATAAATAAAGTGTTTAAGCGTTAAACAAATAAAAGTAGAGTTACGTACTGCTTTTCCTCAGTTCATTCATGCAAAAGTTTTAGTACATCCAAAGCTCTCATTTTATTAATTTTTCGAAGCTTTGTTTTCAATTGCTTAAATAATCCAGTTATTGGCTGAATCGTGAATAACCGCCATGAATATGAAACGAATCAAAGCTAATCCCGGGAAATTTATGCGTCCAATTACTTGTGACTTACGGCACTCAACCTCTGTAGTGTGCACGATGGATTGCATGCTTACGGCACTCAACCTCTGTAGTGCGCACGATGGATTGCATGCTTACGGCACTCAACCTCTGTAGTGCGCACGATGGATTGCATGCTCATGTTAAGATCATGTAGTGGCGCAGTTTAATTAAGGGTTGGGGGGCACTTACAACCGGAATAAGGCGGGATAATTTATTTTATTTGCCTTTTTTGGTCCAATTTTTAAGAGTAGTAATTTTTGCAACCCGGAGTGTTATTTTTTACGACACATTAAATTTTACTTTAAAGCGCCGTCATGAATTTCAAATTTTACTTTAACATTAATAATAAGAAAATCATTTTTATTATTTTGCTTACTATGTGTGAGCACAAATTTTTCCGTGTGCACAATAGAATGGAATAATTTTCGTAGAATAATTAATAGAATTAATAAAATTCTTAGAATTTCAATAAAATAATTAGCATTTTATGACGGGTCATTATTGATTTACAATTTGTATTACTAAGCGGTACACCAGAGTTTGAGTCAAAAAGTTCATGACGCTTCAATTGAGGAGAGAGCGCACCCGCGGGTTCAGTATGTCAGGCCAGGTGCTGAGCTCACTTCTGATGGTGAAGACGAGCAGACGAGCGGCGTGTTGCCGAGATTTAAATGCGTTCTATAGCACAGCTTGTGTGCAGCCCACTTCAACGCTACCCTTCAATAATTTTGAAATAACTGTGACGAGAATATAAAAAATACATCTCCCGCCAAACGTATCAATCTCTAAAATATCAGCACGTAAAACAATAGCACTATAAATTAACCAAAAATCCACAGGTTCTACAACCTTTCTTCTTGCATTAAACAAAACTTATACCCCGCTTTTGATTGATCATTCCTCATATACGCCTCATATTCCTCGACACACCCTGTTTAAAATCTCCACATAAAACTACAGAAAGTCCAAAGAAAGATATTTAGATAACAATGACACACTGGCCCGACTTCTTATCTTCACAAACTTTTCACAAATAATGTAAAATTCCCGCCATAAACACTGTCCTCATTAAAAATTCTCTCACGGTCCATCATCAAAATATAAAACCGACATCTTTTCAATCAACTCACACTCCTTTCAAACGTCATAGCAATGAAGCCCTGGCTATTCAAAAGTTCAATATTACGAGTAATTGGTCACCACCTCCACCCCTGTACACCTAACCTACCCGAAACACCATAAACAACAAAGAACAGATCGTCTGCACTTGGTCAATCAACGCGTTCTAGTGTAGTGCCATAATAACGATTAATGACTGACCGAACTCATGGAGAGCAGCTCACGGTACAGACAAGACTGGTGATCTATTATAAACTAGTGATCTGACTTGCCAGACGTTCCTCCTGAATCTCGAGCGCCCACTCGCCGCCTTCGTCATCATCATCTTCACCATTATCTCTCCACAATCGTTTCACCCCCTTTTACATCCGCGTATGAAAAAATCAAAGAACGTTAAAAAATGAAAATAAGGGATAAAGAAAATTTTGTTAATAATGAACCACCACCCTTTCATCGCTTATCCGCGTAAACTTTCCAAAGCCCTTATGGGTTTCCTTCCAACTCCCAATCCCAACCCATCCCTAAATGAAACAACAAATCCAGTAATGCCCTCTGCGCCTATTTTTATTTCCTACCGTCTTTCCATTTATCCTTCCTCTTTCTGGCCACTCTATGTCACCTCCTGTTTTTTTCACTCGGCTTTCAAGTGGCACCGCAACAACAAAGACGTAATATAAATGAGAAACACCTGAAAATTTAATCATACCTACTAGTCTCGGCATAAAGTCCGAAGCCCACTGCTTTGAAACAGCAGAACCTAGATTTATTAGTAGAAATTAGTAGCATTGAAAATGTCCATTGATAAATCATTAAAAGAAGATTATTGTTATTGTTCCAAAGTAAAAGAATATTAATAAAGACCATGATTCCAAAGTAAACGTCAACCCCGAGCACAACCGTACCTAAGCTCGCTCCAAGTTTAAGCCCGAAGCATTCATTGACCAAAGACATCGGACTTAATAACAAATAAAGAAAAAGCCTCGTCCTTTGCTTGCATTCTGCTTCTAAGCCATTTAATTGGCCATACGCTTCAAAATTAGCACGCATAGTCAATGTTTAAACTTGCTTAGGCTGACAGAAGTGTCTGTGTGTAGTTCGTGGATACGAGTCCTCAAGTATTTACCAGCAGACCTCGTTACCTTTGACTCCACTGGGACGTTTAGTCAACAGTTTACATTCCTCGAGGACAAGGACTTCGTGGG
The DNA here is from genome assembly GCF_000764305.2 of Hyalella azteca. NCBI lineage: Eukaryota > Metazoa > Arthropoda > Malacostraca > Amphipoda > Hyalellidae > Hyalella > Hyalella azteca. Next base: position 272,059 of record NW_025934332.1, on the reverse strand, counting down.
TGGAAGCATCACGTCTATAAAAGGGCTGGACACTTCATCAAGTCCCCCGGTAGCTTGCACCACTGCAGCGATGTCGCACTCATTGCAGGAGTACGTTGGCCTGACGGTCCAAGTTCTTAGCCGTGTACCCGTACTACTGTATAGACTTTGTTATATACCACCCTGTTTTAAGATAAGTCTCATATAGAATGTGTCTATACTTATCCCTCCAAATAGTTTAAGAATCTCTATAGTGAGTATATTTTGTATAAGGTAAGCTTATACAATTTATACTCCCGGGTATCTCCATGTTATTTACAAAGAAATTGGGCTGGGGTGTCTCGTAATTTGGGCAGTTTAATAATTTCTTCTATTTCTCAGGGAGAGGTTCGAGGTATTTCTCCCCCCCCCCCCTCATCCCCAACAGAAGCACTTAATCGAAGTAAAGAACTTGATTTCGATATTTCAGTATTTGCCCCATAATTACCACTATTACGCAATAATTATCAGCATAAGGCCATGGTTTATATTAGGCCTAAGTTAATTAAACACAATACCTATAAGAATCAGTATTCGGCCCATAATTCTCAAGGAGCTGGAAACGCTCGGTTAATGACGTTAACTATTTAGGCTGGCTTGTATTTTCATTAGTGAGGCTGACCAGTATTTTAACTAGTGAGGCTGGCCAGTATTTTCACTAGTGTGGCTGGCCAGTATTTTCACTAGTGAGGCTGGCCAGTTTTTTCGCGGAATAAAATCCAAACTATAATGAAATTATAAAAATGCGTACTATGAATTGTAGATCTTTCTTTTGCAAATCGAACGGTATATGTCTCATTGATGTAGCTTCAAAACTCCAGAAGGAGATAGGTTTGAAGTGACAATAAGTTAACTTTTCAGTAGAGCCGACAAAGTCGCGCGCGCCTCGAAATAGACATTCAAGGGTGCAAGGTTGCAAGACTAGACGATACTGGAGCTCAATTTCTGTCACGGATGGTGCGAACGACGGCACGAGAACTATCCCGTACGACTGCAGGCGGATAACTGAAGCACAGCGTGTTCAGACTTGCTTTTTAAGTGGACTGCCTGTAATTTCGGCCTATCTTTAATGTTAAGGAACTCCGCCACCCCTAACCCTTTAGCGATATGTCGTGAACGCCTAAATGAACGTACAGAAATGGTTTTGGTACCGTTGGATAGGTCAGAATGTCAGCTTTAAGATGAGACTGAAAACCGGAAAAGCCAAAATCCAAAATTTTAGTGTAGACGCTCCCCTTAACTAGTGAGGCATTCCAGTATTTTAACTAGTAAGGCTGGCCTGTATTTTCATTAGTGAGGCTGGCCAGTATTTTCATTAGTGAGGCTGCCAGTGTTTGAGCATTTCGAGTCAAGTAAACACTGGGAGATTTCTGTGGGTTAAGCGTGTACAAACTTGATCATATATTAATCATATATTAATCATAAACAACATTAATAAAGATATTATTTAGAAATTGAATATAAAACAAAGAAATCTAAACAGCATAATAACATGTCGAATCAGAATGATTAAGTAAATCTTCTACGTATTTTAATAAATTTCCGTGTAAATAGGCAGTAATAATTGCACAGGAGTAAATATTATATAATATTATATATTATATCTATCGCTAAAATAATATTCCCAAAAATGTAATAGCGTTAATCAAATCGGATCTCAACATTATTGTAATACCTAAAAGACAATACATTCAACTATAATATGGCAGCTTTTAACTGTTTTAGGCAAATGAAGCATTAACTGCATAACAAATAATAAAAGCACATCTTATATACGGAAATATTGTGTTAATAGTCTCTAGTTGTTATTTCGACTTTGGACTGGCAAAAAGGGGAGGAGGGCTGGATCAAGCAACGGCGATCGAAGGAATTTCATTGTTTGCTCCTCCCTGTACAATGGACATGCACAAAGACCCTTGTTGCACGCCACGTAAATTGCTGTCACCATTGGCAAGTGACTAATTAATCTAAAGACTCTCGAGCACTCAAGCACTTTCCCGCACTGGCCGTATTCGCTATAAACGTTTCTAGTCTGTGCTCTTTTAGTGCGGTGAATTGAATCATACTCACGAAAAATGTTAAGATTTTAAGTTTAAGTTAAGTTAAGTTAAGTAAAAGTAAGAAGAATAATGGACAAATGTGCATTCAATTATCCGTATAACTCCGACGATTTAGTTTTAATTAGCTTTCATCTTCCATCTGTATTCTCTTCATCTTCATATTTTCTCTTTTCAATAGATTCCGGAGAAAGGAATCAGTGTCAGGTCGAGCGGTGATCAAGATCTTGCATGGGAATTTGTGCAATAAATAAATCATCTCTTCAACTACGACGCTAGACGTGGCATTTGCTTCGTCGTAGCCATCGACAAGAATAAGAGGAGCTAATTGCACCAGAACATCTTCCACTTTACGGCGCCCAATTTTGGTGCAAGTCTTTGGAAAGTTTTGCTCAACAACATCGGAAAAAGACGTGGCTTTGTTGTCACGACACTTGAAGTGGATGAAGAAGCTCAGCAACACATTGTGGATGTGATCTTGGTCACAACTCTGGACCAAATCCATATTGCATACTGTGGAATTTCCCTCAATGATGGCCAATTTGTAGTTACGACACTTGTGTTTTTTCCGATCTTTAATCAACAGTTTTTTCGGATCCTTAAGCAACAAGTCCCTAGTGCCAAATTCAATTCCATGCCCAAGGCAGACTTTCCTCTCCCTGTTTTCTTTCAGTACGTAATACGCCGCAAAAGCGTCGTCATCAACGCGCACAGCAGAGTTGCATTTATCAGCAAGTGATTTGCATGCTTCCTTCAGCTGCTCAGTGTCCTCATGTGGTATATGGTACAACCTGGCCGCCTCGTCAATCAACTCCAATGCGAGGGTAGTAATCGTTTTGGAATCCTCGACGTCTTGGGAAGGGTCAGTGCACCGGTTTGATAGAACATCCTCTCTGAATTTTTTCGCCTTGTCAACAAGTGCGATGATTATTCTTTTATCTTTCTTTCTCGGTGGATTATCGACGGTGATGGATTTCGATTCCAGACTTACAGAAGCGATTTGGATTAGAGTTAAAGGATCTAAAGGACGTAAATCTATCTCCTCACAGTCAAATTTATCTAGAGCAGCCCCAGCACACGACTTTTCGATTGGGGTCGCTACAGAGCCAGAATTCTTGCACTGCTCTAATAGATACTCGGAATAAGTTTGTTGTTGACAATTACTGGTGTAAAACGTCTCCAGAACAAAGCGTAAAGCCAGTGGCAGAACTACATTTAGGGCGTACAGGCTTCGGTCTTCGCAAGCCGATGCCAGAGTAGCAGTTTTTTCTTTTCCAGCTGCGGAGGCCTCAGGAAGAATGCCAGGTGACTCAGAACGTTGTGATTCGCCAGTTCTGAAATATAACAGGATTCATGTTGAATGACCATTTCTTATGTTTAACGATAATTCTTCGGTATTTAATAGTTATAACAAAAATACTTAAGATACAACCGAAATTGAAACGCTCGTATTTTTACTATCTTCGCCTTGCAGGTGACCGGAGCTCCCGACGGATGATTTTGGCAAAGCTCTCGTCGTACGTTATCTGTAAAGCTTCTGCCGAACATTTCTTGTGGGACTCCAGACGGAGCCCCACAAGTTTCTTGAGAAATCCTAAAATTGGGATGCATGCAATTATGAAACGATTTAGGCTGATTCTAGTTTTTATACAATCTGAATTAGCACTCGAGCCTCTTTCTCAGATAGCTTTCTGCCGCCTCGACAGGTAATTTCGGTAAAAGTCGTCCAAGCAACAAATCCCTAGTGCCAAATTCCATTCCAATTCCAAGGTCGACTCTCCTTCCACGTTTTCTTTCAGTAAGTAATACGCCACAAAATTGTGAATATTAACGCACAAAACAGAATTGTATTTATCAGCAAGTGATTTGCATGCATCCTTCACCTGCTCATTGTCCTCAAATGGCATATGTTGGTGGTGGATGCCTCCCGGTGCGAGATGCCTCTCGGTTGATGCATCACAAGAACTTGCTGTCTTCATTTACTCCTCTAGTTGGCTCACTAACAGTACAGTGGCGCTTGATACATAACAAGAACTTGCTGTCTTGGTTAGCATGTCACCTCTTGGTGGCACGCTGAGAGTACCCTCGCCTTTGACGCTTAAAAAACTTGAAAAACTTAATTTTTAATTTAAGATTAATTTCTTGCGACACTAAAAGTCACTAATCGAAACCACAATCACCTCAATGTCATCTATACTAAATTTACCTGCTGGGCTCTTCCTTCGAATGCAGCGGCAGTTCGTCCGTGAGAATCAGCACGTAGTTCCCCTCTCTGGAATGGTGGGGAAGTATAGAAGTAAGTATAGAAGTAAATAGAAGTAAGTAAGCCGCGGCGGAGAAAAGAAACAAAATGTAGGAAAAAATCTACTTTTGATTCAGAATGTTCTACTTTTATCGTTCGACAGCGAACGCTTATTATCCTATCTATTTTTGATGAGATGGTTGCCCTGCGAAGTTATTGTGATTTATATTCTGCTTTATTTCAATTTTGCTTCCATGTCATAAAACACATAATTATCCAAATAAGTCTCACTCACTTCTATTGGAAATGGCAGCTGCCGGTTTTGTAAAGGGAGCCATATATTTGACTTTAGGGGCTTTTAAACTCAATTTACCAAGTATGTATGCTAATTTCGATAGCTGGTCCAAGAAGAGGCAAAATAGACGTTATTAGTAAGGAGGTGCACAAAGAGGCGTTGGCAGAATTCATGTTGTATTGAACAATAGTTCAAGGAAAGTGAGTGGACATGACTAGGATACTATAAGCTGGTCATATATCATAGTGGCGCTCTATACATACGACTGTAATCAACATGTTGCGAATGGGGAAACATGGTTTGGCTTCCTGTTGGGCAGAGGCGAGGTCTATTTACCGTATAGTCATCACTCGGCTGGGTCCTCCATGGACTTCATTGTCCCGTACCAGCGTCCTGAGGCCCTTGCTTTGTATCACAGCTACCGCCTCCAGCAGCTGCGCTTCAGCCAACTCGCAGTCACGCACCTCCAGCCTCCGCAACCTGATTCAAAATAGGAATAATTTAAGTTTATTGTAAAAATATAGGGCATTAAATAATTGAAAATATATGGGTAAATTGACTTGGAGGCAAGCTTAATGAAAAAAAAAACAGAAATTCAATCCAAGTAAAACAAGTATCTTTTTTCAATCACAAAAGCTTTGTTCTAATTAATGGGTTCAATAATTGATGGTTTATATCCAACGATTTGGGTGGAATAAAAGTAAAATACTTGATAGAAGTCGATTTGAAAGTGAAAAATTGTTGGATATAACAGAATATAAAACCTTTTGGGACAAAAGAAAACAACTTATTATGAAACAATCGGAAAGCCTTAGGGATGGTATGTTCAAACACAGCTCTAATTAATTAATTCAATAAATTATTTTAATTAATTCTAATGTTCAAACAGGGCTCATTACGAAGTTTCACGCACTTGGAAAAACTAGTTTTCCGGAAGTGCAGAACTGAGCCGTAAAAAGACTTATTTGTTTATTTCTAACACAAAGAGGTTCATTTTCTCAGCACATGAAAGCAATTCAACGAATGAAAGGGACGCTTTACATGAACACCTTAATTTTAATAGTCTGTGACGATTATATATAAATTTCTAAATCTTACTTCTCAGTTCAAATTTCCAGTCAAGCCCGAAATCCAGGAACCAAAAGCTGAAAAGTATAGCTGAAATTAACGTATTTAGATTGCTGCCAAGTATTTGCCATTAATAATAACTGTAATTTTTTAATCGTCCATTTTGCGTCCATATTAAGGTGTAAATTAAAATTTCTAACAAGAGTATCACCTCATGTCAACTGGAGCCAAGTCAAGTATGGCGCCTGCCAAACGCGCGCTGTGTTTGCTGATGACGGGTCGCAGGGCGAGACAGACGAAAGGCGACGCGGGCAGAGGCGCTGAGCGTCCCTTGATCGTGGGATCAACAGTCACCCCTGTAGGGTTGAGAGATTATAACACATGGGTGGTGGGTTCAACAGTCACCCCTGCAGGGTTGAGAGATTATAACCCCTCGGTGGTGGCGTCAACAGTCACCCCTGCAGGGTTGACAGATTGGAGTCATAATGTCAATCCATTATGGCTCCAATCTCTCATGGGGAGCTGGTAGATTCCCAGTCAATCACCAATGTGGACAACGATGTCGATTAGTGTGGGTTACTGCATATCGCGGAAGATCCGACCACTCGAAGATTTGGAAATCGAATTTCCCTGAATAATCTATGCAGGTGCATGGCGAACTATCGACTGTGGGTTCTATCGTTGCAGATCGAAGTATCTGAGTGTTGGAAACTTTACAGAGCAAACCGAAAAATTCATGCGCAAACATGTCGGTTGGCTATTCAATCTAATAGAGTAATGAATCGAAAATTGATATGCACTCTAATTTATGATTACACAGCTTAAATTGTGTTCAAAATTGTGTTCAATCTAGTTCAAGTGATAGAATGCGCTATTTCGGGTACATTTCTTCTGATGCAGTTACGATTATTATACCACGTAATTATTTTAATACTTTGAAATACGTGTTTTACTAGCTTTCCCAGTTTGAACGCTTCCACAAAGAGGAACGTTTAAGACTTAATGTTACCTTAACCTTAATAATGTTCAGGAAATATCAATTAGTTTACCTGAAAATTTTTTATTCCAACGTGGGTGTATAGAAAACGTTTTTTACATGCATGATATAAATCTTCTGCTATCGACTAAAAGTCGTATGAATAAACTACTTCAAAGATTAGCAATGTTTTATTTAAAAAGATTCCATCATAAACTTCTTCATAGTTCATATTCAAAACATTTTCATACAGCTGCTTTAGCGTGTTCCATTAATCATGACAAATTTGCTTCAAATTTTCAACGAGGCTGATTTGAGGCAATAAAGAAATTGAAAAATAAATTTTGATGTAAATTGATCAGCTCCATTATAAAATTTAAATAAACTAGAGAACAAACTTGGAAAAAATTACGGAAATATGGAAATAACGGCATTTCGATTGCCCGAAAATCATAAAAAGTGGCAAGAGAAACAGTGCTTGTCTCCTTTACAATACGAGTAGTATTATTTTTTCGATTGAATAGAAACTGCGTTCATTCCTCTAAAATATATATAAATGAATAATCTTTAATCAGTTCCACCACATATGTGGCTATTCCTTGATTCACCTGACGATTGCAAGCCATTCGTTTCGAAGTTACAGTATGAAGTTGATAGAGCTCGCTGTGGTAAGGTGCCATGGTGGTCAAGTTGACTGAGGCGTAAACTCGGACGCGAAATTCCCGCGTTCGAATCTCGGAGCTGCATTCGACGTTTATCCGGTAAGAGAACTTAGCGGTGAATTTCTTGTAACTTCTCTGTATCATTAGTAATTAAATTTGTTAGATTGCAATTGATATATACGATGCAAGTGTATTAACGATGCAAATGTTCGACAGCAAAGACTACATAATCTGACATGTCATTTTAAATAGTAACGTGTCGATGATCTCGGAGAGAGAGAGAGAGAGTAAATTTTTAAATTTGTTTTTGCGTAGTCGACAAACAGTCAAACTCAACTGTCGAGCATTTGGCAATTAATATGGATTAGAAATCGATTGATGAAGATTCGACGTAGATCAATGATGATTCGGTATCGATTAATGCAGATTCGACTTTAGTTAGTGTAGATACGACATCGTTCGATGCAGATTTTTCGACTCAACAAATTATCGTGTGCAGAAACTTCAAAGATCTTCACCGAATCAGCATAGAATGCTCCTCTTTAATCGGTGCTGCGCCCCGCGACCTTGCCATCCTACTTATTGACTCCGAATTGGGCTTTGCCTTCATCGATCTAGCAGGAATCTACATCAATATTCTTAATCGAACCACATCTATCTCCGTCGATCGATCAAGACTTGATTGACTTGGTTGGCATTGCAAAGAACTGCTATCGTCAGACAGTACGGAGCGGAAAAATTCTGCTTTTCAGGAGCAGCAATTGCGATAGTTCAAAAGTTTACAAGACATTTGTGAGCGCATTTCGGTGAAAGGCCATGTGAATTGCAGACTGCATTAATCCATTAAACACATGTGACATCCAAAAACTCTTAAACAGACTCCACAATATGTACCTTTTTACAGACCTACACTTCATTCACCCGACACTAGTAAATTCTCACTCCCACCACATGGGGGACGAAAATCGTGGTATGTCGCCATACTTACAGAGAGTACTTCGTGTATAGAAAATACTTCGTAGTGTTTGGCTTGCGATGCGTGTTCCTCTGTTTTTCCTAGACACGTGTTGTTTTGTGCTGAGCTGGTTGTGGATGGTGTGATCAAAAAACTATGATTTAGTTTTCATTAATTTAATGTTTGATAAATTTCGGGCATAAATTTTCCATCCTCACCTGCTCTGTGCCACAAATGATTTGGGTGACGTTTGAAGTAGTTTTAATGTGCACATTCCACGTGAAACTAACATCTCGCCCAATACTTAACTTCACTTTCTCTGAAGAATTTGTGCCAGTTCGTTGCCTGACCTCGCAGCAGCAACTCCTAAGGTGCTGTTTTGGGCCAGATTCATTTTGAAACTCTCCTGTCTACGCTTCAAGTTAGATGGTATGGGCTAACCTTTTCAAGAATCTTTGGCCCCTGTTCACCTTTGAAACTATGGATTAAAGCAACCCATGGAAGCTTAGCTTGAGCTCGGTCGGGACTTTGGACGCATGCGTGGGCACGTGCTGAAGTGGATGTCGTCTGCGCTACGACTTACCTCGATGGTACACCTGACGTTTTGGATGCGACCACTACCTTGACCCCGGCATCTTACCTCTGCGCGGGCGTGGATCAGCTCCAAGAACCGGCAAAAAATTAGGCAGCACCAAACTAACTATCTCGTGGAATTGATGGCTATTTATACCATCTTGAAACTTTTTAAATAAAGAAAAGATTTCTTTAGCCTCCAGTCCATTCTTGTTTTGCTTGCCTATATCTTCATTTATCAGCTCGTTCCTCAAAGTTTTGTTCATGGTGTGGTTTTCACCATAGAATGCTGTTTAAAGTGATGTGACTGCTAACAAAACGCGCGTGGTTTTGTGATGTTGTTTTTGCGAATGGCATGGTGTTCTTTCAGTAGGCTATTAAATATCTTGGATAATTTTTGTCCATATATGTCTTGTAGTTAAATTCGTCAATAGTACAGTATTTTACCGGTTGTGATGCTTTGAGTTTTGGGAGGAAGTTCCATAATAGTATGTTTAAGCGCGTTGGGAAATATCAGAGTTGTTTGATATATTTTTTAACCAGAATTCTAACAGCTAGTTGCGGTTCTCGAATCTTCGCTGCTCCAATCTTGATGTTACCAACCACTTGGTCCCCGCAAGCACCCGTGAGATGAGAAGAAAATACCATTAACTTCAAGGTTAGATTGAATGAAATTCAGTAAAAGTCGTACATGCAGTCACAGAACTGGAATTATTTATCAAAGGTTGTTTATCAAAGTTATTTTTTGTCCGTGAGTATGTTTTCCTTCATATTAATGTTCTACTCTTACACAGCTCGCGGTGTTTGTGCTGCAGCGGCGTCAAGTCGAAATGCTGCCTCATGACGATGGTGAAGTCCGTGTCGGGCGTTGCCACTTGGGCCAGAGACTGGATGCTTACTGCTTTCTGAATGCATCCAGCAAAGTTTGATAGCGAACAGCTGCTCACAAAGGAAATTGACAAGTGAATTTTTTTAAGTATGCCATTGAATGTTTTTGTTCAAATTCAAATTTAAGACCTGTTTCCAATGAGTTAGCTTATATTGCATCTATTTACCTTGACGAGCGCAGGGCTTCAAGCATGCGGTCGCATGGTCGTAAATAGTGATGTTTATCTTGAAGATTCAACTCCAAATTTCCTTCGAATTGTTTTACCGTCTGGCACCAAGAGTCTGGTGCTCGACCATTGAAGAACAACCTGAGCAGCGCGGGCTGTTGGTGGGGTAGCAGTAGAGCAAAAAAGTCGGTATCGCAACCTGGGTATGTTGAAACAGTCGATTAAGTTCGAAGATACAAGAATTTATAAACAAGTAAAAGCTGAATACATAGCGAACTCGAGATAAATTTAGTGTGGATACTTGATTCATAACAAAAAAATACATTAACATCGATTAGAATTCGCTGCTGTTTGAAAAGTTGCTGTCTAGTAAAGTCTTAGCTGAAATAAAAAAACCCTCACGAATAATGTTTCTGCATAACCCTATTGAGGAAAAGTACAAAAACTCACTTCAGAGGCTGCTTTGAATGAGATTTTGGCCGCAATCCTGCTTGAATAAATAAAATTTAACATGGTTGTAGAGGGATAAAAAGCATATCTAACGCTAAAATTCAGCTGTTAATAATAAATAAATCACCTGTACTTATATTCCAAGCATTGTTATGGGCCAAGTGAGAGCTAGCAGTTGCTGCAACGATTGGATGAGACTGAGGGAAGCTGAGTAGAATAAGTTTCCAGACTCTCTTATCAGCACCAAAAACGGTCTCAACATTTTTCCCAAGCTGCCAATTACGCTGGAAGACATTGCTTCTCTTGTCAGCATTTAGCTCCATTGACACAAATGTCAGCACGCCTAGGAACCTGTTGGTACAAATGCTATCGGTCAATTTGTTGATTAGTCAAGTTGGTCCTCATATGAGACATTGAATGAAATCTTAGACCTTTCCAGTGCAGTGGTTTAAAAAACAAGCATCATGAAAACAACCAAGTTGTTTTGCAATCTGAATTTTACATTTTAACTAAAAAAATTTTAAAGAAACATTTATACTATACTGATCTGACTATGTTATATAAACTGTGAACAGATGTTCATTATTGTTCTTTCATCATTCAACTTTACAACACAGTAAGATTATGATAGCCTCTTTTGAATATTAATACAAAACAGTCCCCGTACATAACTCACTTGCATATCTCAGGATATTCGACGTTCAGAAAGGGCAACACGCCACGTTTCTCACGAAACTCATCAATGATCGACGTAGACGCAAATAAATCCTGAATACGTTTGTGATGAAAAGTGTATGTGTAGCAATCAAGTTTTTTCTTGGGCTGCTCAATTTTCATGACAACACCCAAAAGGGCATTGGGATCAAATGCACTGTGGGCTCCATCTTGTCCAAGTTTAGATTTGATACTCTCCTTTAAAGCAGAGACTTGGTTTTCTGAGAACACCAAACGGTTTTCTTCAATCATCTTCAAGGCAAAATCCCCTACATTAAGGAAGAAAAAACTAATAAAATCATCTTTGTCAACAATGGGAAAGGAAGCCAGCTTTGACAGCATCATTCTCTTATAAAGAAGATAAATGTCTTTTGTTACTTTTGCATGGGATTTCCATTGCAAGATTCGTTCAGGAAAATTCCAGACCAAATGACAGAAGAGAATGAGATAAATGGGCCGTACAAAAAGTAGTTGGATGTAACTTTTAAGGGAGCTGAAGCTCCTCATAACCCTCTTGGCTTGCGGAGTGATATGTTTTTCGTACATCGCAAGGAATCTTTTTTGGTCATTCACATGAGAAATTTCTGATATTTCACAGTCATGAAACGCAACGTCTTCTTTCTTTAGATATTCTCTCAGCTGGTCAGTACCACTTTGCCTCGTGGTGATGATCACACGACACTCGTGGTTCCTCATTTGGTTCACCATCTGCTGAAAAACCTTGAACGAGTCTTTATGACAATCATCGTAGCCATCAACTAGAATCAGAGGGTTGGACTCGGTGATTCCTTTGATAACAGTGTTAGGGCCGAGTTTCTGACACACCTTCTCGAAATTTTCTGTAACCACATCACGGAATTCTTTAATGGAAATATTAGTGCAGTCATAATACAGAATCAAATTGTGATGCTTCAGATTGATCATTTCTACCTTGGGGTCTGAGATGCCATGGAACTGCATAATCAAGTTCTTCAATAGTGTGGATTTCCCAGACCCGGACTCACCAGTGATGATAATGAACTTTTCGCTGCTATACCAGAGAAGTTGTACAAATGGGAGAGCTTCCACTGGTCGTGCAAGAGGTTTGACAGTCAAGTCGATGGGATAAAAAAGTTTAGAGAGTTCAACTTTGTTGTTAAAAAACAGCGGCGCCTCTCCAGACAACTTCTTTTCCAACATGACTTTGGCTTCTTTGTTTCCAAAAGTTTGCAAGAAGAAGCAACAATAGGGCTTAGCCTTGTCATCATTAATAAACAATTCATCCCACAATGCTTTAACCTGGGATTTGAAGCTCTTCACTTCATCAGCAGGGATTTTGTACACATTGCCAGCTTCATCTATCACATCATGCAAGGCTTTGACAATTTCATTAATTGTCCAAGACTTTATGGAACCATCTGCAACGTCATGCATGACAGCATTCCTTATGTGCGTGGCCTTCTTGAGATGGCATTCAAGTTGGCTGGTTTTCCTCACCTGGTGAGCATTTGTGTACGTTTCTTTTGATTCGAATATCATATACAAAAAAAGACAAATTAGATTTAAATCATATGTTGATGGCTCGTTTTGTAGCTTTTTCATGGTACTTCTTGCCAGACCGACTCTCGGGAGTATGAATTTATTACCTTTTTGTGCCACCAGGGCAGCATGGCGGTCTTCATATTTCTTCTTCTTTTGTTCAAAGTAATCAGCATATGTTTGCCCTCGCTGCTTGTCGCTGCATTCCCACCTTAGAATGGCGCGAAAAACTTCAAGCATGGGAACTTGGACGGTAAAAAGTTTCTTGTATCTGTTGGTTTCCTGAGGTGAAAGCTTAATTCCTGGCACTAGAGAGTTGTTTCGTCTAGATCCAGTCATTTCTGCTGGCAAGTATTCTGGAGGCATAGAAACCACAAACATATAAGTAATTTTTTCAAACTTTGCCAGGCATTGAGAGCACATAAATATATTAGCTAGAAAGGTGTATTTTTTCAACTGAATTATTCTATTTACTATAAACGACAGCAAAAATAAAAAATTTCTGATTACATCAACCGAGAATAGCTATGAAATACTGAATTATTCCAATCTATGTGGTAATCGCGTAAAAAATTTGGCTGTCAGAACTTCAGGAAACGCGATGTCTCGCTGTCCCGGGGTCTTCGGGTGCCAAGATCATCTGAATTTTGTTCGTTCGTCTTAAACCAACACAGAATTTTTCAAGGTTTGTGATGCGTGACGCAATTTTACAAGAAGCTCTCAGCTATCTTGATGACATATCACATGATAGACAAAATAATCTGATGCGAAAGGAAGCCAATACACTGAACTTGGCAATATATATGTATCTATTTCTTTGATTCTATATAATTGGATTATGATCAGAATATATCAACAAAAACACGAAAAACACGGAATTTAATCAAATGAATAACATGAAATACGGGCGAGACAGTATCAGGTTTATTGATGGATTTCTGCTCATGGACAGAACAATATTACTACACAATGAGAAACAGAACGCTATCGTGGTTATAAGACAGTTGCGGACATAATAAATCAAGTGCTACTAGAAAACAAGGATATATGCTGGATTAATTAAGATAGAGCGCTCACCAAATCAACAGAAGAACTGGGTAAACTTTCAAGATACAAAACCAAATGCGAATTCTATATCTGCGTGCGGTCGTAGGTTTGAAAACGTTCTGCTTACTGAATGTACCTATAATCTAACCTATACCTCCTATGATGCCATTAAGTGTAGAGTAAGTTATGGTCGAGTAGCCTCAACAATTGGGTTACTCCATTATCGCTTAACTGAATCATTATTTTATTGTGATTCACTTTATTTTTCCGGTCCATCGAATGAACTAGTGCTTGATTGATCAAATCATCCATCAGTTGAAATTTCACATGCTAAAGCAATAATAATAGAATTCACTAATATTTTCCCAGTGCATTGCTGACGAAGTTTTCCATGAATATAGACAATTCTTAGCATTATCAAGTAATTTTGGTTTCATATATTTGCAAGATAAATAATTCATTGGATCATTCGGAACGAAAACTGAATCGTCTATGCAAATTTTTTTATCATATCTCGCGAAATATGGGCCGTTTTAACGGAAGTCACTTTACCGCCTTGCCTCGTATCTTGGCTACCTTGACAATAATTCCGAATTATCTCCTCTACCAGCAAATCCAAAGGACAAAATATAAATACGTCAGAGTCAAAACTATCAAAGAGAGAAAGAAAGCATATAACCACGAGTGTTTAATGTCTAACAAAGACTGTCGCCTGCCTGCACGAGTGGCTTATACCTATCAGAGACCTTGATTGAGATATGAGAATATAAGATAAGATTATTTATAAATTGGTCGATTTGATCCATTCGATACCACATCCCACTTGCTGGTGAGGAAAGAGAGACTTTTGTGATTATGAATAATGCCAGCCAGTTAAAAAGAATGAAATACCTAAAGTTAGCCCTGCCGCGGACAAACATAAAAGTATCAAAAAATTGAAACCAGCACGAGAAAACATCGGGGGATATATTTACTCGTGCGTATTTTCTTAAATTTGGCATAATAAAATAGTGATTTGCAGTTGAAGAATGTGTTGAACGTGGTCGTTACTCTGAAAATAATTCAATATAATTGAAGAAGATTGGTCGGTAGATAGCAACCTCTTCTCGAGATATTTGGTGGGGTAAATCCTTTATAGCGTTTTCGTCTTTTCTAAATGGTGTAACAGAAAAATGTTTTACGATTGTGTTGGTCTAAACTTTAAATTAGATTCTCTGGTAAATGCGCACTTCGATCCATCAATGAAACCTGCACAAAAACTGCAGCGTTCTCTGGTCAATATTGCGTGTTCCTTGTAATTACACTACACTGATTTGTGATTCTATAAATCCTAAAATAATTGAAGATTATTACGTTAATTGCATCGCTTCAAAAAATAGCGTTGTTAGAGCGAGAACAAAGATGCTTTAATTTCTCTTGGTTATTTAAACTTTTTTTTAACATTTGGAAATTTACTAATAAATGTTTTTTATTTCAAATCAAAGCCTCATTTTTATCAGTTTTTCATTTTGATATCATGATAATTCGCGTTATTTTGATTAATTAAATTTAACCGTGTTTTGGAACGCCCAAAACTTCGATACTGTTTAGCACATCCATACAAGTCGTAGAAAGAATTCACCGCTGAAATTATTAACAGGCACGCCTGCCAACTCATGTCCGGCGTGCCTGGCACGGCGCCTTGGGCAGTCGGCGAACCCAATGAGAACTCTGACTGTGCGTTCCTCGTCCTACGGACATCTCTGCTGCCTGCCCTATGGGACATGTCGTGTTCAACGGGTGCTTGGTTTGTGTGTGCATTGCAGTAGACAAGAAATGGTACAACTAGTACCAGTTGCCTAACATATGACAGTTTCATAACGTACCAATGTCCGACACAAGGTGGGAGGAGTAGGAAGTACAATAACAAGTACATTAGTGTGACACTTCACTAATGCACTAGTGAGCCCATGTACAAAGGCGAAGTAAGAACGGGTAACACGCAGCAGTAATGGCAAGTACAGTGAAAAAATAAGAACAATTTGTTACAATGTCGTACATTGATGGATTCAATAATGCCAGGTGCCACGCAGCGCTTAAGGCAGATGTAATGGTGTAGCAAAGGAAGGTGATTAAAGTAAGTTAACAAGTTTCATGTTTTCTGCACAAAGTGAGCTATCATTTCTTCACGTACTGCATATGATTACATTCACCTCATCGCCCTAAACCCACGTGAAATTTCAGTTATTTTCTAATAATGAAGTAAATGCTGTAATGCCCAAAAGGCATGACAGTAATTTAAGTAATCGGTATGTGGTAATGGTTTTATTAGAATTTAGTGTAATTAAAATAATTGATTTGTTTTAATCTCCGAGAAGCACAGATCAAGTTCATTCAAGCAGCCCTCAGCAGCAGAATTAAAATATAAAATCAAAAACCAAGTTTCCTGTTATTGTGTGAGTAATATGTTAATGTGTGATTAATATTAAGTGGATATATGTTGTAATGAGGGGTTATTTCATGTAGGAGTTATTTGTTGGTCGTAGCCCCTTATTAAATTTCTTTGTTCGTACGTAGAACTTTGCTGGTCGTAGCGCCGTAAAATTCTACGTTCGTACGTAGAATTTTTTTGGTCGTAGCGCCTTAAAGTTCTACTTTCGTACGTAGAATTTTTTTGGTCGTAGCGCCTTAAAGTTCTACGTTTGTACGTAAAATTTTGTTTGTCGTAGCGCCCTTATAGAAGTTAACCTTAATCTAGGTACGCATGCTAGTGGTGCTGATGACATGAGCTTTGAAATAAGTTCAACATACCCGCATCAACGGTGGGGAAAGTTAAAATTAATTCCACTGAACTATCGGACGTAGAACTTAATAACTTTTTGTAGAATGATGTCCTTCGTTCGTTGAACAATTTTAGACTTATGAAGAACTTGGATCTGTAGCTTTGTCCGGATCTTTTTAAGATTAAGCACTCCAGCATAACCTTGTTAATAAAACGCACCCTAGTATATCCTTGTTGATAAAACGCAATATATATTTTTACATTTAATTTTAATTCTAAAAAAAATGTTTAAATAGACATAATTTCTTTGTATTATTCATTCAACTAACATTGTTAAGAATACACACGTCAGTAATGTCTGGAGCGCTTATTCATAACAAGATCCCTTTGTTCAAAGGAAAAAAATTGTTCCAAAGAACTGCAATCATATCGAGTCATTGGCTTGTATTTTAAATGCAAAACATATGCATACGAGTCACGTCATTTGAAGATCATTTGATCGAAGTGACTTAAACTTTACAAGTTAAAAACTTGTGGCTTGTTCTTCAGACGGCTAGTCACCAGTTCATTCCTGAACTCATCACGCACCCCAGGTAGTTTTCGGGCGGCTTTTCATCGGCCACCTTATACCCTCCCGTGATTGGAAGTGCTGAGGCAAACATGTCAAACTATTGTTAATACTAAAATACATCTAATTATTTTGACCCCTGCGGACTAACTACCATCTAAGTCGTGGCGAATATCGTTCACTTCCTGATCGGGCCCCACACGCAACAAAGAATTGTTTTTTGCACATAGCTCTGTAATAAGTGCGATGTATGTTAGATATATAGTCTCTTAGTCATGTACTGGCGCGCCCTGAGGAGGGAGCTGCGATTGTGACGTTAGTTTGTTCTTCCTAAGTTCACATTTATTGGTTATTGTTGTTGGGGGATTAGGGAAATATAATTATAAACGAAATGACGAACACGTTATTTAGTTTGAATAGGAATGTTCTCGACATCACCGCCATCGTAAATCAGGAAAATGTTGACATGTACGAAAGTGTTGGTTGCATTTTTAGTTAGCTAACCAAAATGTGATTAATATGCTAAAAAATGATAGAACGGAATTGCTGATCACTGGTAGGGTAACATGGGGCAGAGGGACCACTGCGGGTCACGGGCCCATAGCGGGTTTCCCGCTAAGTATGGCTGATATTGGTCCGTGTTCTCTACCGCCGGTCGACAGTTTCACTGGGCTAAAGTGTGTGGCTCTACGTTTTGCAAAGAGTTTGCGTTGGTAAGTTACTCGCAAATAACAGTTTAGTATTTTTTTTGCTGCTAAATAAAACGATTTTCGATTACTCTAGATGAAGCTTTTGAAAGTACTGTGAATTAATATTTTGATAGTATTATTTATAGGGATAATTTTGAGTTCAAGTTTAGACTATTAGTATTTAAAACAAAATGTTGACACGATATAAATTTAATTGATACTTAGTGGGACAACGGGCCCATGCATGTCACTGGGCAAGCGCCCATGGTGAAGTCTTGTGTTATACATCATTAGTGAGGAAAGCGGACTACACAAATTATCTCATTTAATTACCTAAACTTTATTCATGTAAACAGAATTTTGTTTTAACTTGGTTTCCATTAGTTTGAGATGATTGCAAGTAAAATACTTGAGTGAATGAGAATATGGAAATATGAGGCATGTTTTTTAAGTCAGTACCGTTTTGGAAATAAAAAAGAAGTGCAAAGATATCGCAAGAATTTTATTTTTACATGAAAGCCTGTACCTTAATCTACTTTTCTACATAATTTCCGTGAAAATTGAGGCACTTGCCATAACGTGGCGCCAGTTTTTCAATACCCTCCTGATAAAATTCTGCTGCCTGACCTGTTAACCATTGCATCACAAATGAGGAGTGCAGTGTCATGCATATGATGCATCAAGTGCAGGGTGATGCATCACATTGCATCAAATGCATCACCCTGCACTCTGAAGAAACACCTGCGCGTTTGGCGTCTTCAAGACGATAACGAAGTCAAAAAATTTGTGATGCAGTGGTTAACAAGTCATTTTATTATTAATATTATTTCATATATTATTATATTATAATATTTCATCGTTCATTAATATTTAATAAATTCATTATGTGATCTATAAATATATTTAAATATTTGTTACATTTTACTTGATTATATTATATGGGCTTTAGTTGAATGTTTATTGCATCGTTGAAGGTAAACGAACGAGAAGAAATTTTCGCAAATCAATATTACTATATTAATAATATATAGACTTATACAATCATACATCATATAACGCAGACAACATTCATGCAGGTACAGGCCTTCCACATCACTAATTTATAAATACAAATCAATGTTCAAGAAAACTAAAATTGCAATTGATGTATATTACATTAATTATTGGTAAATTCTTGTTCATGTGACGGCCATTGTGATCACAAGCTTGAGTTTAGTGCAGAGAATTACTGCAAACTTCGAGAATTATTTTGATTAGTAACCAAGCATTGTACTGGTATTGGTAGTTGTATTTTCTATGATTCTTATCGCTGTGATAATAACTCGATAGTTAAAAATATTTGTAGGTACAATGAATGTAGGAATACATTAATATATATACATAAAAACAGAGCCGGTTACTGATCAAGATTTGAGAATTATTCCGCAGTACGGCTATGATCTTTGAATGATGAAATTGGACGAATGTCCCAAGATGAGAGCCTAGTAGTAAACTTTGTAGTAAGAGAGTACGAGTAGACTGCTCTGACTACATAGTTCTGATGGAACCTTCGTAGTGAGTACGAGTAGACTGCTCTGACTACACATCCCGAGAGATAATATAAGTATCTAAAATGACGGTGTCAATACCAATACGCGTAGTAGCGCGGAAAAACGGGGGCTTGCGCCCCATTCCGTTTTTTTCATTTTGGGCAACTAGGTATTTTCGTTAGAATTAAAGTTCCACTTATGTTAGCATTTGTAGAGAAGAATTAAAGTAGAAAATTCTACTCAGAATTAAAGTAGAAAAATTCGCAACTAAATTCACAAGAATTAAGCGACATACCGACCGATAGAAAAAACTCGATAAAGAAAAATACACAAATTAATTCAAGAAGACGTTGCTGGACTTGCGACGAACTAACTGACAAGGAAGATTGAACATATGGTTGTTCTACTCGGAAAACTATCAGTTGCAAGAGGAAAATTTCGCCCGAGTAATTTTTAAGTTTAGATTCTTAGAGTCAGGTATCACTTCTTGAGATATTTCCTGTGTATTTTTCAAGTTTAGGTTTAGATTAATTTTTGAAATCGCGTAAAATTTTCTCAAACTTCATTCGTGTACGTTTGACTTGAACTTTCGAATGTAACAACCAATTGTTTTACACAAGTTGAGTTCTGGCCATGATCGTGGACGCACGTACGTCTTTGCGGGTCCCAATTTTCTCACTTTTTATTTTGCCGGTTTGACTTATCACTCGAATTTGTACCGAAACGATTTCAGTGAAAGGTTCAATTTCAGTGCAGTTCAGTAAAAATGGTGCGAATAGGGAGAAAAAGCGGCTAGTACAAGTGTTTTATTCTCGACAAATGCCAGTGCATGAAGCGAGGGAAAGCTTGTAGCTTGCTGGGAACCCTGGGCGACCGCTTATCAACCGGAGAACATCGGTGCCTTCAGCACGCTAAGGCCTCGTCTTCCTATGCCCTTCCCCACCCTCTTGGCCCCTATCCCTCCCCCTCTCCACCCGCCTTACGCGTCGATCTCTTGATTCCCCCAGCACACCCCTGTCTTTCCCTCGTCAGCTGCATCTCAGCTGTTCCGTCAGCCAAAATTTTCGAGGGAACTTTACTATACTCAACTCAACTCAGGCCCGTATGCTAAATAGGGCACTTGCACTACGAAGTAGCACTACGCACTACAAGCCGTAGTGTCTACTATAGTGCGACATGGAACACTGCGGTTGGCATGCTAAATAGGGCACTAGCACTATGAAGTAGCACTACGCACTAAAAGCCATAGTGCGGCATAGAACACTACGGTTGGTATGCTAAATAGGGCCAAAAGCATAACGCGCACTACCATGTTTTGAATTTTTTTTTTTTTTCTGGAATCATTTTGATTTCTTCTGCAAGAACTTTCCATGCTTCTCTTTTTTGTTCGATGTATTTGGGAAGCGTGGCCTTTGAATATATGATGGGAAAGGTGCGCAGACGCATTGCGAATTTCAGCTCACCATCACAATTTTCACTAGTACCATTATATACCATCACAATTAGACATCTTACATCAATCTTCTGCAAAGAATGAGAATTACTTAGGGAATAATTAATTATTTGAGCACTTAACTACCATTTTTCAATAGACTCATAGCGTAGTGCGGCACTATAAAGTACTCTGACAACGAAGTAGCACTTCAAAGTCTTTCTGCATACGAATCAGTAGTGCGACACTAAGCGACACTAAACATTGTAGAGCTACTTCGAAGTGCTTAGTGTCTGTGACGTATTTAGCATACCAACAGGACACTTCGTAGTGCATAGTGCTACTTCGTAGTGCTAGTGCCCTATTTAGCATACGGGCCTCAGTTTTGTAATTTTCTCCGTTCTTTTCACCGTTCAAGATGTCTAGTTCGTGCATTTTATAATGGCTGGACAGAAAATAAAAAAGATAGTCGAAAAGCCCTCTACGGCCTCTAAAAATATGAAACCAAATCAGCTCAGCTAGAGTTGAAAGCTTGCAAGTACTGCAAAATGATCTCTCTGGCGAAGTCCATAGGGTCACCTGTGAACGATGCGAAGATATCATTTGTATCAGCTGTTCGAAGTTGAGCTGTAAGGGGTACTCATTTCTCCAGAAATCCAAATACTTCATTGGTAATGCCGTGATTGCGAAAACCAACTCTTGGTGCTCGGAAAAAGAGGAGTCGGTGGAAGAGCACGGCAATGAATTGAAATTGTTGAATGACGTAGTGAAATCCTTGAGTGAGATGGTGCACTCGCTGAGTGACAAACTGAGCTCGCTATGCAATGAGCTGACTGAAGTGAAGGCTCAGCTGAAAAATACGGAAGATATGGAAGTAAAGAACAAGGCAGCTGATTTATCTGAAGTCGCTAGCGAAAGCTCACGTGAATTACTTGATAGAGAACGTAGGAAGGCCAGCCTGGTTTGGGATTCCCAAAAGTACCGTTTCTGATGCGAAGGATGGAGTGTTGGATGACACGGCATTTGTTGTAGACTGTTGCAGCAAGGTACTCAACACGTCGATTGATGTTACATCGTGCAAGAGGCTACGCTCGAAGGATGCTGCTGCCAACACCAGTAGACCTCTGTTGGTGACTTTAAAGGATTCTACTCAGGTCTGGAGCGTGCTGAAAACAGCGAGAAAGCTTGGAGAATCCGCTGGTTACATGTCAGTTTTTGTATAGAAAGATTCTACCCCTTTAGAGTACCGTTTAACGCCACTTCTCCTGCAAGAAGTGGCAGGATAGAATCAGGCGGAAGGGCGCGGAAAATCAGGTCAATCATTTCCAAGCTGTCAAGACAACACCGGCTGCTCATGGTCAGTCAGAGGAGATGGAGGACAAGTAATTAGTAGGAATGATGTCGGGAGATCAAGGCCTGTAAATAATGTAGGATTAAACCAAATTCATCAAAGTGAAACCGTACAAAAAGTTTTAAATGTTTTTACACGAACTCGGATTCCGTTTTGAGCAAAAAAAGTGAACTGTTAACAGTGACCGCAAACGAGTGTATTGACATTATTTGTGTTACAGAAGCACTCCCTAAAAATCACGGGGGGAAAATTGTACCTATTGAATTACAGCTGCAGGGTTTTGATTGTTTTCATAACTTAAATGAAGAGCAGTGCAGTAGAGGTGTAGCTCTGTGGGTTACAGCCTCTTATGGGGCCCAGCAAGTTAAGTTATCTTCAGAGCATCAATCAGCTTGAGAATCAGTGTGGTGCGAACTTACTCTAAAAGGTAAAGATAGCCTCCTCATTGGGGTAATTTTTAGATCACCTAATAGCTCCTCTGATAACAATAATGTGCTGAACAGCCTTTTACCGAGCATGACTTTCAGCTGGTCGCAATTTTATACACTATGGATACTTGCTACTTCATGCGTCAAATTCTAATTATATAGTATATAGCAATCAAATTATACATTTCGTAGTGTGCGGTGAGGGCATCAGGATGAAGGGCGAGTGTCATTGTGGTCAGTGCCGAATAAATCTATTCCTGCGATAAATTTGAACAGAAATGCTAATTTATTATCGGGTGTAGTAAAATGACAACTCTTAACTGTTCAAACAAATTAAGATGTTTCATGCGAAATTTGATGCTCAATAAAATGTAAAACTTTTTGCTCTCCATGAAACAGACAAAGATGAAAGAGTAATGATGAAGATTGATCTTACCACTCATACCCACAGCCCCACCCTGCCCGGCCACCTTCCACTGGGTTGCGGACGTCGGTTGTGTGGTTGTGGTTGAGAACGGCGTCCCGTACGACGTCGCCCAGGCCTCGTGCCCTGGAGGCTCCCAGCTCGTCTCTCTCTACGCCGACAACTTCCAGAAGCTCGCTGCCTACGTCAAGCAAAAATCTTTCCTATCATGTACGGGAAAATACATTTTTATGTTTTTTAAAGAAATCTTATTCGCAAGTGCGCAAGAATATATCTCAACACCTTTTTGTTTCACACACCTTCTTACAAGAATTTAACTTTTACTCCCGAGTTTTCTTGTCTTATCTCATCTGGTTGGTGTAATATATTCAACAATGCATTATCAGACCAAAATGTAGCATTTTCAGTTCAATTGTAAAAATTACCCATAATATTGTGACACTCCGCTTCTTCCATAACAGCTGGCTTTGCGTTTGGTAACTATTACGTGGGCGTCCACCGCGACAACCTCGTGTGGACTTGGCGCACCGGCCAAGTCATGTCCGGCGTGCCTGGTTCAGGACTTTGGGGACCGCTCGAGCCCAACGATAACTCAGACTGTGGAATTCTCGTTTTCTACAATTCTAGCTCAGTGCCTGCTCTCGGGGACTTTCCATGCACCAAAAAAAGTTGGTATGTTTGTGCGCTGCAGTGATGACAAGCGCAGTGTTCAAGAAACGGCAGTTGCAGTGGTCTAGCAATCACAAGTAACTAGTGGGGATTCTTTACTTATTAGTAACAATGATTCATTTACAAAGTGCGTGAGAAATGAGTAAGACACCATTGATACGGGATGGTAATACATGAGCGATGCGATACAGGTAAAGTTAAGACATCGACCAATAGGTCGAAGTAGCTCTAACGCTAGTTGCATTGCGGAGTGCGTACTTGTCAGGTAATGGGGGCCTTACTAAGGTTCCCAGACCATTTATAGAATCACGGCATCGGCCACATACTGAGGTATTGATTGCGTGATCTTTCGCGTGATGCTGTCCTTGCTGACTCAGGTCTGGTACTTTTCCATCAGTCTCTGCCACTTCTAGTGAATATTACGTCTAAATTACAATGAATAGAATTAGACGCCTGTTTGACACCGGACACTATCATGCAGGCGGAATTCTTCACGTTTTTTTTCTGGCGGCCGATTTCTCGTGTAAGCAAGCCCATGTTCAAGTGTCTCCTTCCTGTCCCTCCTTTCCACCTGTCCCTCCTTTTCACATGTCGCTCCTTTTCACCCGTCTCTCCTTTTCACCCGTCCCTCCTTTTCATCCGTCCCTCCTTTTCACCTGTCCCTCCTTTTCACCTGTCCCTCCCTTTCACCTGTCTCTCCTTTTCCCCTGTCCCTCCTTTTCACCTGTCCGTCCTTATCCTTTTCACCTGTCCCTCCTTTTCACCTGTCCTTCCTTTTCACCTGTCCCTCCTTTTCACCTGCCCCTCCTTTTCACCTGTCCCTCCTTTTCATCTGTCCTTCCTTTTCACCTGTCCCTCCTTTTCACCTGTCACTCCTTTTCACCTGTCCTTCTTTTTCACCTGTCCCTCAATGTCACCTGTCCCTCAATGTCACCGGTCCCTCAATGTCACCTGTCCCTCAATGTCACCTGTCCCTCTATGTCACCTGTCCCTCCTGTTCACATGTCCTTCATTGTCACCTGTCCTTCAATGTCACCTGTCCCCCAATGTCACCTGTCCCTCCATGCATTTCACTTCGTCTCATTGAGATGCCAACGCTGCTTCTTTCGAGCCAGCATAAGCGGGTTAGGCCTTTGAAACGTCCCGTCCATGTGGGTGATGAATAATATGAACAAGTTTCAATAATTGATACTTTTCACCTTGCTAGCGATATAAATTTTTGGCCTCCGGTGCGAAATAGCCTGATAGCTGAATCTCTAGCAAACCACCCTTGTACTACTACTACAGGGTGCGCCACAGAAACTTACTTATTTGAAAGGTCAATAAAAACAAAAGTACTTCAGTTATTGTTTTAAATTTTTTTTATTCGAGAAAACAGTATCCCAAATTTTTTTTCATACAGTTTTGAAAATTAAATCTCATGAATGACGGCCTCCATTGTGCATAAACTAATGAAGTCGCTTTTTTATAATGGTTTCCACTCTATGCAGCATATCAATCGGTATTTTTGCAATGACGTCGCGAATGTTGTTCTTGAGGTGTGCTATGGTCCGTGGTCGATCGACATAAACCAGAAATTTCAAATATCCCCATAAAAAGAAATCGCATGGAGTCAAACCTGGAGAGCGTAGCGGCCATTGGAGATCGCCTCTGAGAGAGATGAGGCGGTCGGGGAAATGCTGTCGCAACAAATTCATCGAGTCTCGTGCTGTATGAGTTGTGGCTCCATCTTTCTGAAACCACACGTTCCTAAAGTTCATTTCTTCGAGTCTTGGGAGAAAAAGTTCCTCGATCATGTTCCTGTAACGAGCTCCATTAACGGTAACTGCGCGTTCGTTTTCTTAAAAAAATAAGGACCAATTATTCCCATTACTGACGTCGCACACCAGACAGTAACTCGCTCACAGTTAAGTGGCTTCTGGTGAAACTCACGTGGATTTACATTACACCAATAACGCATGTTTAGCCTGTTGACGCAGCCGGAAATGTGGAAGTGAGCCTCGCCACTGAAAAAAACGACCGCGTCTTCAGGCAGGTTGTCAACCAGCATTTTACATGCATTTTGACGGGCAACAAAATCGCGTTCAGTTAATTCTTGCACTACAGCAAATTTATTTGAGAAACTTTGAGAAACAAACTTGGGAACNCCCACCAAGTAGCCATCACTCGCATCCGACTAGAATCTTGCCTCATTACACACAGTCACTTGTTTACAAAGTCCTTACCTCGCACCTGCTCCTCCTGCCAATGCCTACAAACAATGAAACACATTCTCATAGATTGCCCACTATACACCCCTCAGCAACGTAGCCTACGCTCTGCCTGTCAGCAGTTAAACCTTCCCTTCTCACTGAACACAATTCTCCTGCCACCCTTTGACCCAGAACTGATAATACAATTTCTGCTTAAGACTCACCTACTGCAATCGATCTGAAATAAGGCGGAGTGGGGGCGCTAATACCTACGTCGGTGCTGCGCCGTATCTTAACAAAGTAACAAAGTAAGTAAATTAACCAGCGAGCTAATGAGAAGTAAGCCACCAATACAATCCCATGCCGTCTAACCTAATCACGATTTTCGGTAAGCAACTCCCTACCTACGCCATACCGCTGTTGATACACAGCCAGCACTCCAACCCGTCCGTTCGTCGCAGCTGTTTTCCCCCGCCATAACTCTACCTCCACGCATACCCCATCTCCCCGCCTTTTTTCACTGACTGCCGGACGGTTTTTCTTAGTTTCTGCTCACTTGACTGCATTACGCTATGAAAAGAGGATCTATAGGAGTTGTAAATTAACCTAACCTAACTTAACCTAACCTAATTCGGATAAGCATCAAAGGTCTGCGAGAAAAGCCTTCAGTTAGTCATGCGATAATGGTGGAGAGTCAGGGGAAGAAGATGCTGGGGGATAGTAAGGCAGGGAAACAGTGACGCGGGGTTAACGTCTTGTGGATTAAGTAAGGTGATGACGCATTACCGTTTGGTACAGTTCACATTTGCGACAATGCAGTGTGGTCAGCGACACTTAGGATAACAGCATGTGTAAGAAGTGATGGTATGGGTTATAAAGCATTGGAGAACGAACAACGTATTGACCGTTAACTATGTGGAGTAGTAGCTTGTGTGCTGAAGAGCAGTGTTGGTTTAAAGTTCGTGTGGTGAGATAGGTCAATTGACTACAGCTGCTTAGGTGCCAGGATGACAATATCTATAGCATTTAGATGGTTGATGTTGGCTCCAGGGCTGATTTGAGCGTTAATTTGCTGGTCTACGGCTGCGCACCCGCTTGAACGGGGTACGAGCACCCAGTTGCACGACGCGAGGTGAGGCCGCCAGGTTTCTTGTCACAAGCCTGGAAGGATAATGAAATATCCCTAAAAGTCAGAAAGACGGGGGTCGTATGCAAATAGTAAACTGATTTACTAGCGCTTCAGCTAACCAACTTTTTTCTAGCGGAAGTAGGAAATGAACATCGTCAACAAGGCGGAGCATATCTATTATTGAAAATTTGTACCAGGCATCACTCGCCACAGGAGGAAGGTCCCAAACAACCAGGCTGCGGAGGCTAGCAAGAAAGAAGTGTTAGCATCTAAAACAAACGAATTGACCAGGAGGGTTGGGTGAACATCAAACGCAAAAAAGACAAAAAGGTCACTTACACGAGACGTCACTAGGAACAAAGAAAGAAAGGTAAGGATCCCTGCCTACGGTACATAGAAATTTAACCCTGGTATTGCATAGCTATTCCTGATATAGCATAACTATACGTACATTTTTGTCCTCACACATTCATAGCTCGTACGACAAAAAACTATTCCGAGCTACAAGCTAAGAATCGTTTTCAATTTAGCCACAATTCAAGTAGTGTTGCTTACTTGGAAATTCGTTAGGTACCAGAAATGCGATTTTCATAGATGATTTTGAAAAACAACACCCTCATTTAACGGCAATTTTTCCGAAACGTCTTGCTAGTTATGAGACTTGCAGAATTTTTTATATTTTTACCAAATCAATGAATGAAAACCAAGAAAAAACTTGATTGCCAGAATATGCATATAGATTATTACCATCTATGTGAGCAAGCTACTGACACTACTTTTCGAAGGACCACGTTCAATCAGCACTTCGAGAGCTAAGCACAATTTTTTTTCCTTCACGAAGGCGCTGAAATGAATGAAAGATCTTTTTCGCTCATATTTTATTAAGAAAATGATTCCTTAAACATCAAAACAAAATTGAAACGAAAATGAAATGTGATGAGCAGAAAAACCTCATTACAAATTAAAAGATTCATTATCACAAATTCGTGATAATGTTCACCATATAAGGCAAAAATCAGAGAACCATTGATGCATTTAATATGAATGATGAAAAAAAAACTAGACATTTATTGTATGATGCAAGAAAACTTATATCCTTGTATGCAGAACTGAAACCTGCCTGCTATTTGTAGCGAGACAAACGAAACCCTAAAACTCCGCGTCAATCAAAGTCAAAAGACAAATTGCATTCGAATAGCAGCAATTTGTCGGTTGTTAGGTCTGAAAGTCGAACTGTTGCCAAGCTAGAATCATAACATTAAATGTTAACACTTTATCTACAAGGGCTTTTCATTTGTTTTTTGAAGAACTTGGTTATTTTATAACCATGAGGCGAGGGGCGATATTCATGCACATCAGTTCTTGCCATAACAGCTTGCAAGCGTACGGGAGTTTAACCAGGGAAATCTGGAAAAAAAAAAATTATTTAATAGATTTAAAATATCTGGGGATAAAGTTCATAATACAAGTTATGACAAAGCTCCCGAATGTCTCAGAGTATTTTTGAAATATTGAAACGCAGACTGTTGTGCATCAGCAAACGCTCATTAATTAACCCAGAATTGAAGCAAGGGAATTTGAGTAATTTAAATCTCCTACTGTGGTCAATTTTCATACCTGTGTCTTGTTTCTGCAGCCCTTGCACTCGAAGGTATTGTTTCTGAGGTTTGCGATGCACATGAGACCACACAAGTTGCAAACGTGGATGCTGTACGGATCGCTCACTTCGAAGAGACGTTCTCTCAAGAATTGGGCAGCACCGTGGGCGATCTGACAATCACGCTCCATCTCCCCGAAACGCAAACCACCTTCTCTGCATTCCAAAAAATTACAGCGTTTCAGGCTTAGTTCTGAAGCATTAGTAGTATCATATTACCAATATCACCGTTGAGGTACTCTATAGTACCTAATTATGAAAAAAGTGGTAGACATTTCAAAATAATTCATCGAAAAGTAAATGCTCTTGTCAGAAGCAATGCATATTTACACAGCCTGGTAAAAAAAACACGCACGAAATTCAGCAAGGACTCACCTCGCCCTGCCCTCCATGGGTTGCCTAACGAGAATCTGCACAGGTCCTCTGGCTCTGGAGTGAATTTTGTCATCCACCATGTGTTTCAGTCGCTGGTAATATGTGGGGCCCAAGAAAATCTGGGCAGCCATCTTGCGACCAGTGTGACCGCAGTACATGACCTGCAAGAAGTATATACTCAATTTACGAATCACTATTCATTACTGAAGGAAAGATCAATCAAAATGAGCATCAACCTCGATATCGAATAAGTGACGGATATAATTCTAAGTAATAGCAAATCAATCACTTTAACAGTCCAATATGAACATATACAATAAACTCACATCACCTAGCAAGCCTGTATTGAGACAAGGCAATTATAACCAACGTGTACCATAAGTAAATAAATATATAAACTTCATTTCATGCACTTTACAATTAGTTTACTATAGCTCTGCAATCTAACTTCAGTCAAATTACATACTTAATAAATATCAGGTTTCAACTGACCAGCTCAAGGTGAGCTTCTCACAAAAAGTACGAACCTCGTTGCCTCTGAGATTGTAGCCGTAATCGTGCAGTAGAGTTGAGATTTTATTGACGTTGACGGCATCGTTGAATGGCGTGGCGTCGCCAATTTCTCCTTTGATGGCACCGAGTTTTCCTTGGATGCACTCGATAAGATGGCCAATAGTCATACGTGACGGAATGGCATGCGGGTTAATAACGATGTCGGGTGTGACGCCTTCAGCGGTGAACAAAATGTCCTGCAAGAAGTAACTTGATGAGGTATTTAAATTGAAAAGATTGCAGGATGATTAAAAAATAAAAATTACAATAAAGAATGAGCAAGGCAGTAATTGGAATGTACGGAATAACAATAAACAAATTTCGATAATGACGTATGAGGAAGCAACTGTTCTATTAACCAGAAACTTGTACTGAAATTAAAGAAAATAGAAGCTAAAATATTTGAAACAGTATCATATGTTTCATGTTTTTTCAATAGTAAACGAACCTCCATACGATATTGGATGCCACAGGTTCCTTTCTGTCCATGCCTGGAAGCAAATTTGTCGCCAATCTGAGGGATGCGGACAGAACGCACGCGGATCTTGGTGAAGCGATCGCCGTCGATGTTGACGGTCAGCATGACCTGAGAAACGGTGCGTTACTTCTGAAGATCCACTCAAGAAGATTGCAAACAAACACGTAAAAAATGTAACATGGAGTGAGTGACAGAGAGAGCATTTTCTCGTCAACGAAAACGTGGAGTCACGGACGGACAGACAGACAGACAGACGGACATGACGAGCACAATAGCGCCTTTTTTCCATAAATGAGAAAAATGCGCTAAAAAGAGTCATGGACAACCATTTGATGTACTTTAAAAATTGAAAATTTAATTGACTTTTTGCAAGACCATCATGTTGGCCATCAGCTGAGGTTTGTGAAGCCATTGTGAGATGCCCACATTTTCAGGAGCTGGCATTATTGCAGGAGAAACAATTATGTTGTCAGCATCGTGCATGTTTTTCATTTGCATTAGTCACGACATGGTAAATATTTTTTAGTCTTAGCCAATCCAATTCCCAAAAAATATACCTACAAAGAAATTTTACGAATAGATTCCAAATTCTACAAAGCAGATTTGCAAATGTAATCGAAACTCTACATAGAAGGTTTACAAATAGATTCTCTACAGAGTTAAGAAGGCGGCACGAACCTGATCAACAATACCGGTCTCAGAGCCTCGCAAGAAGGAGGAGGCATCTCTCTTAGTGAAGCGACGAGTTTGGCCCTCGAGTTCATCCTCGTTTTCAGGCAAGGAGATCGTCTTGCCGATGATGACGTCATCACCGGACACGCGCATTCCAGGAGCAATGATTCCTATACAGAACGTCAATGTTCAAATAAAATGTAATAATTTTTATCACCTAAGGTCCTAAACAATTTATTTGATCACATGAACTACCTTCATTCATTTCCTGCCTGAACTCAGTGAAACAAGAGCCGTGAAAACGACAAGTATAAAGTTTTCACGAGGAATATGAACACTGTAAAATCGGTGCATTTAGTACACGCTGGATAAATTTCACACGAATTAGATTCCCTTATATCCAAGAAATAGAGCGATAAATATCGAGGGAGTCAGCGTTGGTTAATTCACAATAATGTACACAATTTACAAATTTCACTCTTGAAAATTAATCACATAATCGACATCAATTATGGTGCTGTGTGACTTAAACGCAGCTGGGAACTTCAAAAGTAATCGTGATTGTTAACTCACCATCGTCATCGAGCTTGTCGTAGATGGCGTGACGCATGCCCTGAGTGGTATCCCTGGAAGGTTTCTCAAACACCTGCCACAAAATTTATGACATTGTTTAACAGATTCTATAAATGATGAGATAATGGTGCCAGTTGAATTAAAGTCGACAAAAATAAAAACCACAATACTAATCAAGGTCAACAAAGAATAGTAAGCAAAACTTGCCTCATCTTGCATGCCCTGTCGTCGGCTCTCGGCTTCTTTGTATGATCTGTAGAAACACGATCTGAAGAAGCCTCTCTCCACAGTCGAGAGATTCATGATGACGGAATCTTCTTGGTTGTATCCACCATAGCAGGCAATTCCGACAATGCTGTTAATACCGGCAGGCAGTTCTCTGAAACGCAGATATTCCATGGAACGCGTAGTGACCATGGGCTTCTGAGGGTAGAACAACACGTGAGCAAGAGTGTCCATTCGCACGTGGAAGTTTGTGATGTAGACACCCATAGCTTGCTTACCCATAGCACTTTGGTAAGTGTTCCTGGGAGACTGATTGTGATCTGGGAAAGGAATAATGGAGGCACACACGCCCAAGATCATGGCGGTGTGAATCTCGCAGTGTGTGTATGTGTTACAGTAAGGTTTGTCTTCACCATCTTGGTTGAGCTCTGCCAATTCCATAGCGATCATGATGGTCTCTTCTTCAGCACAGTCGATGTATTCTACGACGCCGCTGGCAACTAGGTCCTGCCAGCTGAAGTTGGTATACTCCCTCTCCTTCAGTTGATCGATGTGGCGTTTCTTCAGTAGCAGCAAACCACTCTCGACGACGAGCAGCGGACGGCAAATACGGCCGGCGTCAGTGTAGATTCGAATTTCCTTGTCACGAATATCGCGCACCATGCAAACTTCTGACACGATGATATCCATCTGTCTTCGTAACTTTCGCAAGGTCACCATGAGCTGCTCGGGATCGCGATGAATTCCTACCCAGCAACCGTTGACGAATATTTTAGTGGCGTCGTGAATAGAACTTGATGCGATCTCCTCTAGGTTCTCCATTGACCACTCCTCCAAGAATTCAAGGATGGGTGCAGGCTGAGATCCAACGGAAATGTAGGACATGAGAGCAAGGTTTTTGACAAGGCCCACGGCGGCACCTTCAGGAGTCTCGGCAGGGCATATCATTCCCCACAGGGTGTTGTGCAGCTGACGAGGCTTGGCAAGCTTGCCGTCGCGACCAATGGGCGAGTTGACACGACGCAAATGCGACAGGGTCGACGCAAAAGTCAAGCGGTTCAACACCTGCAAACAACAGTACATGTAGTCACGTCAGTTTCAAATAT
Organism: Hyalella azteca; assembly: GCF_000764305.2. Classification (NCBI taxonomy): domain Eukaryota; kingdom Metazoa; phylum Arthropoda; class Malacostraca; order Amphipoda; family Hyalellidae; genus Hyalella; species Hyalella azteca. The sequence continues at coordinate 239,619 of NW_025934332.1, read as the reverse complement.
AAATAAGCAATAATTAAAGCATGCATGCAAACAGCAAGCTGAAACTTATAAATCGATGATTATGAATCAATTAGCACATATAAAAATTAAAAATTAGGCTTCAGGGAGCGAATAATTTGGTCTTTGTGTACACACATGAAACTCAAGGCAGCTGTGTGAATAGAATTTAATTACCAAAGTTGGCTACTAATTTTCAAATTTTTAGATGAAATGAGAGAAGATTGTTTGGAATAAACTTAGAACAGATAACTATTATTATGAACAAAGTCAAGAGCTATCCTCTTGCTGTCAGCACCGGGTGAGTGCCGGGTAACTAAACAAATAATATTGCTACTAAGACATTGGTTAATCTTCTATAACTTAGAACAGATAACTATTATTATGAACAAAGTCAAGAGCTATCCTCTTGCGGTCAGCACCGGGTGAGTGCCGGGTAACTATACACTCAACAACGGGTAACTAAACAACACAACTAAACAAGAAACTATGATGACTTGAACCTGAGACACGCCCGCTCTGGCCTGATGAGCCTTCTTCTGGTCGCCCCAGTTGCCCGTGGCCAGAGAGTAGCGCAGCCCGTCGGTGATGAGCTTTGGTTTGACAGCGGCATCGAGGGCATAGTCTGAGCCTTTGTCCAGCAGCTTCTGAGCATGCATGCGCACCTCTTTCAGCAGGTTGCGGAACAGCCTGAGAATACACGAACGTTAAACTCACTAATGAAGAAATACATTAATTTATATTCATGAGTGCCATACATATTAGCTATAGTATTTTTCGTTAAATCACCAATAGCCAATTTCTTTGTATGAAGGCATTGATGAGATCATAAAAGTATTAGGAATATATGAAATTTGGCCTACATTGAAATTTTATTATAAGATACGGCGAAATGCAATAAAAATCGGGAGGGAAGACACTGGAACTACATGGAATACCCTACTAACATAAAAACTTTCTCCTATTCATAAGAATTTTAATTATCTTTTTTAAAAAAATTTTACATCAACAAAATGTATGAGCCTTCGAAATAGACCTAAATTTAGTAAAAAATTTTGCTCCTATCACACAACAAAACTCGTTCACCTCAACCATAAAATACAGAGGAAAATTTTTTTAACGAATCCAGTTGGTAATACGAAGCTGGGGAAATAATTACGTCCACTGAACTTAGTAGCCAAGTTCTCACCCTCTGAAGAGCAGAGCCATGAGGGGACCCGCCAGGTCGAGGCGTTTGTTGCCGTAGTGATCGCGGTCATCCAGCTCACGACGACCGAGCGAAGCCAATAGTAGCCTGGCAGGAACATTGCAAATAATATTTTCATCAACTTATTAAGCTGACCAAAATTTATGTTATTAACTCTAGGTGAGATAAATTTTTTTTTTGAAACTACAGGGTTAACTGTTAGAGCTGGTACTCCTTGCATTTTGTCCAAATTTCGAGAATCAATCCTCACAAACAATTGAACCAACCAACCTAGTCCTGAACCAAGACGGAATGCGTCCACTTGGTTTATGGCACAGACATACTTCATTTTTAACAAAGACAAACAAAGTTTCATCGACAATAGCTTCTAAATGACCTATCAAGATTATATACATTACCTGTGAACCATGTAACCAAGAAAATATGCTTTCTTAGTTTCACAGAAATCGGAGACGCCGACGTGTGGCAACATTTCTTTTTGAAGAATTTCTTTTGCATACTTGATTCTCTTCTCCTTCGTGACACCAGGTCGTGCACCACGGCCTCCAATGAAGTTAAGAGCCACGTTTTGTTCTTGGATGACAAAAGCTTCATCCAGTGAAGGTTTCACCTAGGCGCAAAGAGTATTCACATCACACTACAATAATTGATGAAGTAGAGCACGACTGAGACTACTTGAAACTCAGCAACGCCAATGTCAAATTTAGCTATTAATTGTGACAACTCATTACGGTTTAAAGCAAACCAATCGTATCAAGCTTACAATTCAGCATTTAGTCACATACATTTGGGCTTTAGGCTATAATTTGGAGAAATAAAAATGACGAAATCGAGTCAAAACCTTGCATCTGAAAAATTTCTAATGTATTTTGAATGCAGTGCAAAAGAAATTGCTGGTCAGCAATATTCGTTCATATGAATAAACTATTCTGCTCATAAACAAAAGAACACTACAAACCATTTCCATCATTTCAGGATCATCGAAGTCATAGATGATGTGTTCCAGGATGTCTCTGTCGGCCACGAACCCGAGCGCTCTGAACACAATCATGACGGGAATCTCTTGCTTCACGTACGGCAAGATGGCAATGATCCGTTGCCCAATGGCAGCTTTTTTGGCACTCTGAAATAAACAATAGAATCTGAACCATGCAAACATCAAATAAAGCAATTAATATTGCAATTTTTTCAAAAAGTTATACAAAATATACTAATAGCACGCCTAGTTAAACAACATATACTAAGAGCACAGTTGATGAACAAAGTCGAACATAGCCAAATCTCAGGGTATAGCATATAACATGAAATTATTCAATACCTCAGACATTTTGTTCTATTTTAAACTACTAGAAAATAACTCACACTTCCACCTCTCGCCATCATGTTGACCCAGAGAGTGGAGACAGGTCGAGCCGAGTGTTCAATACAAGATCTAATCTCACACTTGTATGCATATTTGCCATCTTTCATGCTGAACACATATACAGTGTTGGTAGCCATCTTTTCTTGAGCAATGAGCACCTAGAAAATGGAAACAATGCATGTCTTTATTGACAATACATTAAAAGCATATTAAACATTTTTTCCCACATAATAAGCTCGGAAATTAGTATCAGGTTTAAAAGAAACTGACATTTTATAAAACACAAAATAGGTAGCAATTTCTAAAGCCAAGTAGTGGATAAGAAATGAGAGTATGTAAGAAACAGGTCAGAGGAATTTGATCACCTTCTCAGAGCCGTTGATAACGAAGTATCCGCCAGGATCCAAAGGGCACTCATTGACCTCATTCAAGTCACGATCTGCGAGGTCACTGAGCAAGCAGTAGGCTGACCGGAGCATGATGGGGATTTTACCTGCAATCAAATGGATTCATTTACAACTACAACTAAAACATAAATGATCTCACTATAGTAATTTACAAAACCTCAAAACTGATCATCAGCTGTCAATGAAGGCCAGATTGATCTTAGGACAAAAAAAATGTCAACCAAACTAAAAGGAAATGGAACCATACCAAAAATGATGCCCTTCAGCAAGGGGGGGAATCTAGTACAACTCACAATCAATTGATGGGTTGGGAATAAAAAATTTTCAACAGTAAAAAAATGAATTGTAACTGAAAAAATAATGATTTTCAACAATGAAAACTAAGATTACAACCAAAATTTAAATTGAGTGATTAAGTGGATTTGAAAGTAGAACAAATCTCACTCACCAATGTAGACTTTTTCAGACTTCTTCTCTGTGGGCTCTTCTCCATCTCTGAAGATAGTTTTCACAATATCTACATACAGTGGTGAAGAGTATGTCAAATTCCTGAGTCGGGCTTCATTTGGCATCATGTTGTAATTGTAGCCATCTTTCTCCCAGTTTGTTGGTTTGCTCAGGTAAATTTGCTCAAATTTTAGCACATGCCGTGGCTAAAAATAAAGGGCGATGACAGAAAATGCTATGATAAAGAACAAAAATCTTATATGGAAAATTTGAAGGGCATCAAGCAATAGAAAAAAATGTCTATCCAAAATTTTTTGTTAGACAATATATAAAGTTTGACAATTTTTCATAATAATTTCATTAAATATAATTTGAAATTTCAACAGATCTACTGGACTCACTGGAGTATCAAGTTCTCCAGAGGTGTGTTGAGCCTCAGCTTGTAAGTCAATATCCAGGGAGTCTTCAACTATCCGCTGGATGGTCATGGTGATGAACTCATCAAAGGAGTCAAGCTGCTGCCGCACCAATCCCTTCTCATCAAAATATGATGAGATGACAAGCCAACAAGCTTCCTGCCACAGCTCAGCAGTAATTTCATCACTTTCATCCTCTCCATAGGTCAAATCTGCAAAAAAAAATTAATTCAATCAACTAAGCACAATTAGAAAAACATGCAGCACATTTGCAGTGATTAGGTTATCATCATCCCATGTCAAATTTTGACAGACTTATTTTTAAGAAGAGATTCATGTGATGACTGCCAGATGAGATGGAAAAAAAACAAGCCTAAAGTTTTATATGCATGTTGTGCTTTTGATATACAGGTTGTGCCAGAGAAACTTACTTATTCGAAAGATCAATAAAAACATAAGTACTTCAATTATTGTTTTAAATTTTTTTATTTGAGAATATGATATCCCAATTTTTATTCATAGTCTTGTAAATGACATTGGATAAATGGCGACCCCCATTGCGCATACACTGATGAAGTCGATTTTAAAAATTTGTATCCACGCTTTGCAGCATATCAATCGGTATGTTGGCAAAGGCATTGCGAATGTTGTTCTTGAAGTGTGCTAAGGTCTGTGGTCAATTGACATAAACCAGAGATTTAAAAAAAAAAAACATAAAAAGAAATCGCATGGAGTAAAATTTGGAGAGCATGGCAGCCATTGGAGATCGCCTCTGAGAGAGAGACGAGGCGGTTGGGGAAATGTTGTCGCAACAAATTCATTGAGTCGTGCTGTGTGTGCTGTGGCTCCATCTTGCTGCAACCACACATTCCTAACATATAAAGTAACAACATTTGGCAAATTTTTCCAAAAGTCGTAACAAAAGTAACAACATAAGATCTAATAAGCAAAAAGTAACACTTTTGTTACGAACACGAACACCTCTGGCTAGAGGCGGGAAAATGATGCGTTGTGAAAAAAAGTCGCGCTAATAAAAACTGGCACCGCGTAGATTAAGGGTAGGTCGCAAATTTTCTTTCCGCGGTAATCAAAACCGCGGTACAGTATTCAAAACCGTGCTAATCAAGGGATTGCTGTAATGCTATTTTTCAATGTAGTTCTAAACTACAGAATTTCAACTTTTCTTGCAATAAAATATTTCTACGCTCTGCCATTTTCTAATTGATACCGTAAAATGGGGTAACTTAGACCACTTTTTTTTTTATAAATGATGCCATTTTTTTACTAGCTAAATTAAACTTGAATTGAAACCTGCAAAATACAGGTCTATACTCTAGCTTCACTCACCATGGGAATTTTTTCAAATAAGTAAGTTTCTTGGGCACATCCTGTACTAACTGAAACTGGATTTTACTGGAACTTAAAAACTCTATTATTTTACCCAAATGTTTTTTTTTTAAACATCAGAGTAGGTTAAAAAAAGCACTACCTATAAGAGCTATTTCAAACAATCAAGAGGATAATATTTTTTCCCTTAGCTCTGCAGACTATAATGCTATTTTTTAACGTAGTTCTGAACTACAGAATTTCAACTTTTCTTGCAATAAAATATTTCCACGCTCTGCCATTTTCTAAGTTATAGCACTCTCCTGGCACAATGTAGCTCCAAAAACTCTCATTTTTAGTGAATCAAAAATTTTACACCTACAAAGTAATTTACTTTAGCATAATCAGAAATTGGGTGGCATGCATATATAGGCATATACATTCAAAGAAAATGTTAAATACCACAGTTCAGTATCACACTCCAGCTCAAAACCTATATTGGAAAATTCCTACTGAAACTTGGTAATTCAAAAGTTATTTGTTGCAATAATATTTCAATTATGCACTTTTATTGACACTTGGATAGAAGATGATTTGTCTAGTGGGATTCTAACAGCTCCAAAAATGGAGGTGAGCTCTAGTCGCAGCTTGAAATTAGATACTTTCCATGCTTCATATCCATCTTCACATTAAAATTAGATTTACAACAGAAAACTCAATAGTAATTTTTGGGTTTTGATACACAATGCAGTTCAAGGAAAGGTCATTCATGGGTTGCTTCTGAGCTTCAGAATGAGTGACTCATGTCAGATTGGAATATTTCTACTTATTATTGAAATCTCAAGGCTCCCAAGTGACAAATGTTTAATACATTTGGAATCCTACTTCCCTTTCCTGCATTTTTGTTTGAATGTGAAGGGCTACATTGCTTGAAAAGCATGCGTGTCAGTGTCAATCATCAGGCATTGGCCAAATAGAATGCAAAGAATATGCCTCAGTGTTGATCATTAGACATCAGCCAAATTGAATGTAAAGTGCATGCATCAGTGTTGATCATAGGACATTGGCCCCATCAATCGTAAAGCTCATGTGTCTGTGTCAAATCGATCATTGGGCATTGGCCACAACGATCATATAATGCGTGCATCTGTGTCGATCATCAGGTATCAACTACATTGATCATAAAGTGCATGTGTCAGTGTAGATCATCTGGCATTGGCCATATCATAAAGTGTGTGCATCTGTGTTGATCATTGAGCATCAGCTGCATCAATTGCAAAGAGTGTGCATCAGTGTCAATCATTGGGCATCAGTGTCAATCATTGGGCATCAGCCAAATTGATCGTAAAGAGCACACGTTCACGTAAATTATTGGGCATCGGCCACATCAATCGTAAAGCGCATGTGTTTGTGTTGATCATTGGGCATTGGTCTGGGTTGGCTGAGTTGCACTCTTGTTTTTATAGCAAGGATACTGGAAACTTTCTCCCTTGACGTACTGGCGCAAATCTCAAAATAAACCTACAGCACACACGCTGCACCTTCCAGACCATGGCAACCAGAACACCAATGTAAGGTCAATGTGGCTGATGAAGATCGCCAAAAATTGCCAATATCTTGAGCTAAAAGGCCCTACTCTACAGCCTGGGCTCAAACTAGGAATTAAGTGGCTATAGCCTATAGCAGGGCTGGAAAAGTCCTATTTTTTCTGAAATATTGCGGCTCTTTTATATAATTTCAGTATGTATGAAATCTCGTGGCTCCAGTGTCATGTATTTTTGTTTGATTGAAAAAATCGCGGTTTGCACTTTGTGAACCCGTCGTTTCATAAAATTTTCAACTTCTGCAATACTTCAATGTTCTTGCCAATATATCCTTTAAAATGTAATAAAAACAAGTCAACTCAAGACAATTCCTTGACGATTGCATAGTTGCGGTCACGTCAGAACTGTCAGACTGCATTATCATGTGTTCAGATGCCACTTAAGTGAAGACAAATGTTAGTGACTTAGTGTTGACTGAGTCTGTTTTTAGGGTAAAATTAGAGATTAGGGGTAACACATGCATGGGACTTTGTAAAAACTTTGCGGCTGCCTGCTTGTAAATATCTTTTCATGGCCGAGATATGGAATTTGTGGCTCAAAGAAATTAGGGTAAACGTGGTACCGTAAAATGGGGTAACTTNTATTTAAAAGTCTCAAACCATAATATTCTTTCTACACAAACAGTTTATCACTATTTGGTAGAACAAGGTCAACTATCAACTTTGACACGTTTTTCGATGATCTCACTGCCTGGTGACGCACCCTGTCTCTCTTTGGATCTCAACATTTTCCCACCAGATGGCCCAGACCTAGTGTTTTGGCAATAGTATGGCGCCGCGCGCAATAGTATGACGTCACTATTTCAACCATCAATGAATGTGTGGAACTAAGACAAAGCTTTATATTATAGTGGCAAACCAGAGATTTTTAGAATCAGTTCATTTTCAATTTCCTCATCTACTCAATATTTTAATCAATTTCTTATGTATGAAAATGCTGGTACCTAATCCAAGATACTTTCCTGGTCTACTTGTAGCTGTAGGAATCAAAAATGAACTTGATGAAGAGTCTAAAAAAATTGTTGCTTTGCCACAATGCTTTATATAAAGGAAAAAAGTTAAGAAGTGTCAGAATTACCCACGATGTCAGAATTACCCACGATGTCAGAATATACCGCGTTTACCCTACCTAAATTCACGGCTCTCAAGAAATGAAATCACAGCTGGCAAATCTAAGATCTTGCCAACACATTTAGATTGAAATTCTTGCATTTAATATATTTGTCAGTCTTCGGCCAACTATTTAGAAAAAAGTAAGGTTTCTGGTACATTGGATGGATCAGGATGCAGTGAAGCTTGTCCGGAAATCAGTTGCAATGAGTTCCTGCCAAAATATCCTATGCACATGTAAACAACAAGTTTATGATTGCATAGTTGCGGTCACGTCAGAACTGTCAGACTGCATTATCATGTGTTCAGATGCCACTTAAGTGAAGACAAATGTTAGTGACAGTGTTGACTGAGTCTGTTTTTAGGGTAAAATTAGAGACTAGGGGTAACACGTGCATGGGACTTTGTAAAAACTTTGCGGCTGCCTGCTCATAAATATCTTTTCATGGCTGAGATATGGAATTTGAGGCTCAGAGAAATTAGGGTAAATGCGGTATATTCCGACACATTAAGGACATAGCAAAAAATGAATGTCTATAAAAAAAATCACCGTATGCGCAACTTGAGTTCTGTTTGCTTTACGTCACTCTCAAAACACCGCACTACGTGCCAGCAACAATGAAACATCACCAAATGTTGCCATATTTATTTAAAAGCTTTTAGAATGCAAACCTATCAAATCCATATATTCCAATGCTGTGTGTAACTAAATTTGGCATTTTGTGAGACTAATTCCGGCCGCGCTTCAAACTCTACTAATTCGTAATTCTGACACTCTTGTTTTCGAATTCCAATCGCTTTGTGAGCTGTATTGGAATATGACACAGCTTGGAATTAGAACACTATTGAATATTGAACACTACTTAATTAGGGTTTGAATTAAGAGCTATTAAGCTTTTAATTAAGAAAATTTTAATTTTTGCACACAGCTTGGAACAAGCTGTGTGTGTCCTACTGTGCAGAGAGTGGATGAATATTGCAAGATCTTTGGCGACGCTTCAGTAGCAAAATTTATGCCTTCAGATAATCTTGCCGACACATTTAGATTGAAATTCTTGCATTTAATATATCTGTCAGTCTTTGGCTAACTATTTAGAAAAAGTAAGGTTTCCGGTATGTTGGATGGATCAGGATGCAAAAAGCTTGTCCAGAAATCAGTAGCGATGAGTTCCTGCCAAAAAATGTAAACAACAAGCTTACAATTGCGTAGTTGCGGACACATTAGAGCGGTCAGACTGCATTACGTATCACATGTTCAGTTGACACTTGCTGTACAATCTGACTGTTTTTAGGGTAAAATTAGTTATTTGGGGTAACACGTGCATGCAACCTCGTAAATAAGTTTGTGGCTTGTAAATAGTTTTTCATTACTCAGTGTCACTGATGACGCGCACTGTCTCTCTTTGGATCTCAAGATTTTCCTGCCAGATGGCCCAGACCTAGTGTTTTGGCAAATGGCAATAGTATGACGCCGCGCCGCCCCCGCCCGCGCGCAATAGTATGACGTCACTATTTCAACCATCAATGAATGCGTGGAACTAAGACAAAGCTTAATATAAAGGAAAAAAGTTGAGAAGTGTCAGAATCACCCACGATGTTGTAACGGAATATACCGCGTTTACCCTACCTAAATTCACAGCTCTAAGAAATGAAATCACAGCTAGCAAATCCAAAAAGCACAGCTCACACAATTCAGTCACAGTTTGCCTGCCAACTTGCCAAGTAGATATTATTCATGCCTGGCCTAGTGGCCTGTAGTACAGGCAAACATGGTGGCAGGGAATTATTGTGAGTACTTATCGGTCCACCGCCGTGCGTCAGTCTTAACCCTTTGCAAGGCCCCATGCCCTTGGGCCCCTCTTGCAAGTTGTAATGGTCTAAACTCAACAGTTCGACCCCTGGCCCCATCCCCATGTTCATAGCTATATTATTGAAAGATAATTAAAGGCATACTGTACTGAGTAATGTGAGTATTACGTCTGTTCCTCCACAAACTGCTCGTGCGCGGCAGGACGACGTAGAATTTATGGCCGGGATTGCGCAAACACGTGCGCGAAGATAATCAATTTTCATTACATTGAGCCAACTGTGCACAGCAAAAGCTTAAAAAAAGTGAAAAATGCGCGGGAAAAATCACCGAAAACATACATCATCCTGAGTGTGGCCTGCCAGGTAAATATATTCCATGCCTGGCCTACAGGCCTAGTGGCCTGTACTACAGCACATAGGCAATTTTTCAATTTTTTAGGAAATTTTCAAAAAATTTCAGAAAAAATTTTTTCTCTACGAAATTTGAAAAAAGGAAATGCCATTAAAAAAGTAAAATTAATTATAAACAGGGATGTTATTCTTGTATTAATGTGTGGCTTCTGCCTGATTTTTCAGAATGACATAGCTTACATCAATATCATCACAAGTTCACAACTGGCAATTGGCAATAGTTTGAGAGTTGAGATTTACAGGCTGAGCCATGTTGGAAACTTCAAACTTGATGAACTCAATTTTTTGCAATGAAACAAATAAATTGATATTTATATCGGATGCTTGACAAAAAAATATTGCTAATTAAGATTTATTGCATATGGATGGCGGAATTAGGCTAAAACGCTTCTGCTATCTGTAGCAAACGTTTTCACACAAAAGGTCAGTCAAAATAAATTGATGAATAATTAAGATCAAACACAACATCAAATATCATAAAATATACACACCATCATCAATATCAGCGTAAGGATTCATCGTTGGTGATTAAACTCAAACCGTCAAACGTTTGTTGAAGCTCTCTCAGCCTCTCGAAGAGACCGAGACTCGGCGTCGCAGCAACAACCAGCGCTTGCTTAGCCCTCACTAAACTCCCGCTTGTAACTAGAGTCTCAACAATCAAGTGACTGTAGTGAGACTGCGTTGAGTCCGTAGTCCGTACGCAATAGTGTAAAAAAAGTTCAAACGTAACTAATGCCTTATACGAAACTAAATAAGGAAAACAGTAGCAATAGTGAATGAAATAATTAGAAAAAGAATGCTTTTGAGCAGTAAAATTGAATATTTCGGAATATAATATATTAAAATGAAAAAATACAAGTATATGACTAATTTTTTTTTTCAACATAGTAAATTTTACGTACTTTCGGACATTTTTTACAGCTGGACTCGCGGCCGGTCTCCTAATTTCAGTGAATCTAAAATATCTGCTAAACTAATGAACTCAGTTCGATTAAACTTTGCACATGTGCTCAATAGGCCCATACGGAAATGTCAAAGTCACGACAATTTTTTTCGATTTCGCCTTTATTTGCGAATTGCGAGTTATGTGATAGCGGTCTAAATTTCACAATGAGCTTTACATGTATTGTATTCTACTGTTTTGAATTTAACGAAACTTTAATAGACATTCCTAAACACCTAGTAGTGATGATTAGGTCGTGCACATTTTTTCGAATTCGCCTTCATTCGCGAGTTATATGGCTATAAGGAGAAACAACTGCCATTTCTGCGCGCGATTGTTAAATTTGCTGAGAACATTGAATATCTCCCGATTCCCGAAGCGATGAACGTAGCGCCATGAAACTTTGAGCATGTATTCTCGCATTCATTCAGGGTGGAGTTCAACGGTTTAGGTCATGATAATTTTTTCGACATCACCTTAGTTTGCGACGTAAGTGAACTGTAATAAACTGATAACTTTAATTTCATTTATGTATATACTGGATTTCGCGTATAGCCTTATGCATCGCAAACGACGGCGAATTCGCAGAAATGCTCCCGACCTTTACATCACCCTTAGGTCCTAATGAAGGCATCTAAAAAATTTCATCGAGATTCTTTCAGTTGTTTCGGCCTAGGAGATAATCTATGTACACTGATGCAGACGGTCGGAGTGATACTTTGACATTCAGCCCGCAGAAATGGTGGTCACAAACATCTACCTATAACGTCTTCGCTAAGAAGTGTTCTCATACGATGTAAGCCTCGAAATTAGGTTCATGTTTCGTTGGAGTTGGCTAGAACTGCAGAATCTCTGACATGTGATTTTCGCAAGGAGATGAGTAAATGAATTGACGAGAGATTCAACCTTGTCTCGAGTTGGTTGAAATTTGTCGCGTACCTGGTCAGAAGTTAGAAAACCAAATATAGTTAGTATCTATGGAACCAATGAACAGAAGTCATCGTCGTGAACACCGTCGCTACACTTTTGAGCACAATTTTTCGAAAAAATTTTGAGCCAAAATTTTAGAATGCACTCATGAAGCACCTTTACCATGTAAAATTTCTCATTTCGATACCTATATCAACCAAATTGAAACCCAACTCATTGCCCCTATCAGTGCTGGGCAGCGCCACTTTGAAATATAGCGGCCGCTACCGCTACATGCACTAAATATAACGGGCGCTACCACTAGAGGTGATAATCATTAATAACAGGTGATAATCCCCAGGTGATAATCATTAATTTTAAAATTTATGTGATCATTAATTTTAAGATTGGGTGGTCTAGTGGTTAAAGTACCAAGATTGGAGCAGAGAGGTGCGGGTTCGATCCCAGCTCTGTGCGCTAGTTTCTGGTCAGAATCGGCGAGGAGGCCGGGCGGTTAATTAACTAAGCACAGCAGAATTGTATCAGTGAGTTGCGAGTTCGAGACCGCAAAATGCTGGGAATGTTCTGCTATGTTAAGAATCGGCGACAGGCCTACGGCCTAATTAACGCTGAAACCGCTATTATTTTTATTAAGATTGATGGAAAGAGAAGTGCTCTAATTTAGCTATTTACATATATTAAAGACGAAGTTTTTTTTATAACGGGCCACATGTTTACTGTTGAGTATGTAACCCGTTGTTATTGTTGTGCTACAAATTTAGTAAGAAGCGAGAAAATGTGAGAGCCATTGAACTAGATGGTTCGTTGGAGCGCCCCTGGATTTTACAGTTCAGGCATGGTGTCGGCATCTGGCGGCTTGTAACAGACTTGACAGTTATCAACGATCCTACGTATTAGAAAATGTAGCACATTTACTTCGAAATGGGAAATCAACGGCGTGAAGAGATTCGCGAAAAGAATATTGCTGAAAATATTAGGATGACACCACTAGCTTTCTTATTGTCTCTGTATATAATTATCTCGACGTGCAGGATGTTTACACACTGCACAAGTTTGAAGACAAACAATGAAGGGATGTTTTGGCATTCGCTGCAAATGACAATTAAATTAAAATTTCCATAAAATATGACGCTTGTTGCCATGTTATATGCTCATTATGAGTGAGCCAGCAAAACTTGAATATTTATTAAAGCAAAACCAACTGCAAACTGCAGCAAAGTTTAAGGTACATATATTAATTATATTATATTATATGATTTAAAATATTATATTATAATATTAATGTAGGATAGTGTATTAAATTATGTTATGTTATATGATATAATATTGTAATTTATTCTTACATATTAAAAAAGCTAAAAAATTGCTTCGTTTCATAAATTCACACGGGCGAGAAGACACTTCAAAGAACACAAATTAAAATTCGTTGATTGATTGGAAACCATTTTGGTATCACTATTCATTTTGTACACGAACTTCACATGCATTTCTTTATTTCGTTTGTTATTTTTCAATGTAATGATTTTTTTTTTCTTACTATCTCGACCGACACTTCTGCCAAGTTGCTGATTGCAGTTGCTTCTTCTATCAGTTCAATGGCAAGCTTTGACAAGACAGCATCACACTCTTTTAATCTCAATGTAAATTGCTGCTTCATTTTATTTCGTTATTCAAATTTGAGTCGTAATGTCATAAAGAGTAACAGTGACCTCGCACTAAATATCTTTTATTTCTTTTCCCAGGAAACCAACCGGAGCCAGGTTAAATATTGCGACGGATCTCTCTTCGTCCAAAATGATTTCCTTTCAAATTTGTATCGGAGTTGTGATGATCTTCATCTTGAGCCATTGCGTCGCAGTTGACGCCATTAACATCAAAGGATCTGCTCGTTTCTGGAAGATTGAAAACCCATCGAAAAGCACGGGTCTCCGTGGGATCCAAGATTCATCGACTTCTGTTGAGTTTTCTACAGTCAGTTCAGTCATTACAGAAACATCGCCTCGTTACGAATCTATTGAGTTAAGAGATAACGTTCATGTTCAAATGGCATCTCCTGTGTGTAATTACTGTTCAGGATTATGTCAAATTAACGACGCGAAATGCGATTGTCGTATTGACATCGAATGTATGAAACGCTGGACAAAGAATCGAAATCGAAAACGATTTGGAAGAAATGGACAGCTTTGCAAACCCTGCGCAGGATTGTGTGATGAGCCAAACGAAGATTGCGTTTGCCTGACTAACTTTAATTGTATGTTCAACAACTGATGAGTTACAGCTACGCCCATAAATGGTTGAAATATCTAAACGTCACTGCGTGCTTCCTCATGTTGGTTCTATCAACGCAGATAAAACATAAATGTATCTTTTTCTTTATCAAAAGTTCAAGGCTTCGTTTGACCACCAAAAATTCAACCATTTAAAACATGCAAGCACTGTTACAATTGCAGGGTTTGACTGTCAGTGAAATATTATTACATTTCTGATTTCATTTGGCTTTTAATTGTTGCATTTCTGCTTTCACTTGGCTTTTTTCTTTCGTTACAACTTTCAAGGTATAATGCATTTTAATTGAGAATTTATTCGATATTTTATCCAAGGCTTAAATTCGTGTACGATGGTGTGGAACCGATTAGACTTATATTCACAAGCATATGTACATTTTAATTTCTCTTCTTATACTTATAGGGAGCGTAGAAATAACAAATTATACCCTAATTTTTCGGTCCGAGATGGTTTCTGATTTCATGTGCTTTTCCGTTCTTTCCAGTATGATTAGTTTTTCGTGATCTATTATTGTTGACGTTGTTAGGGAACGCCGTGCAGTACATTTTTTGACTAATTGTTAGGTTAATTGTATTTTTAATTCGGGTTTATAGTCACCCCTTACGTGACCTTGTAGAGAAATGCTAAATGTTACGTGCTTATTCATTGTTTTTTGCGATCCACCACATAGGTGATCTTGAGTGATTTGTATTGGTGACTATGAATATTATTACTTGCATGAATCTGTAACTTATTTCTGCCAAGTTTGCGTTTTATTATGATTTGTTCGGTTTAGATTCGTACAAGTCCTATTAATATTATGCGTTTCTTCAATTATTTCTGAAAGGCTCCGAACGTGCGACTCGATCATGGTTTAATAGACAAGAGCTTAGGGAAAATGCGGTTTATATGTTTATTTTTTATTGTTTTTTTTTTAAAGCTTGTTCTTTAATACAGTTTTCAGCTATGTTCTTATTCATCCTTACATGTAATTGTTGGCTGTACGATCAGACTAGCCGAGTTGATGTGTTTCGGTGACCTTATAGCAACGGGATGATTCTATGAATTTTATAAAAGTTTTTTTACTCCATTACCCGATGCATACTGTTCCTTAATATTTACCGACCGATTTTTTCTTAGTAATTGTACTACACTTGCAGCCTATATCAATGTCCGGGCATAGACGAGAGTAAACTCATGAGTTAAAAAAAGGAATATTCCCTCATTGTGACAGTTGTTTCTCATAGGAATGGTGTACTAACATTTTACAAACAACATGCTTTTCCGATAGCGGATCGCTGCTAACGTGCGGAAACGTGCGTTTCCGATAGCGGATCGCCGCTAACGTGCGGAAACGTGCGTTTCCGATAGCGGATCGCCGCTAACGTGCGGAAACGTGCGTTTCCGATAGCGGATCGCCGCTAACGTGCGGAAACATGCGTTTCCGATAGCGGATTTTATATTCCTGCTCAGTGGCTGTAAAATTTCAAGGTATGTAGGTTTTATCGTTAATGAACTAGGTAATTAACCCATAACTGCTGCCAAAGAAGTTGGATAACAATGGAAACATGCAAATTTAAATTTGAATGGAGGCTTTTACTATTCAAGTATAGGGATTGTCGTTTTAAAATATGGAAACTAACCGATAACTGCAGGAAACAATCTTGGTTCTTATGCAACCACGTTTGAGTGAGGTGATAATTTTACATCCGCGAAGTTGCTTTAATAATTTCAGGCACGTGGATTAAGTCTATTCTGCATCAGGTAATTAATAAAAGGATCTTTTGACACACGTCGCTCGGGAAAATACATTTCCATTTGCTAAAAATAAGATGATAGTTAAAATGTTGTATGCTGACTGTGACTTAGCCAACGAAGCTCTTAGATGTATTAAAACAAAACAAACTGCAATTTGCTGTTTCTGTTGAGCTGAATAAAGGGTATTCAACCAAGTATTAAATTAAAATAATGCGGATTTATTGTTTTGTACGAATACTTTTTTCACCCGAAAAGTGAACATGTTGCATTGTTTTTTGTTGCATTGAGATTTAATTTCTTTTGATAGTATTTTTGAATACTATGCGTCTCTATACATAATTTAAATCACTTTTCCTGTTAAGTTTGTGTACTTACATACATTAAAATCCGATTTTTCATGTGTACGAATATTTATTTCCCCCCACTGTATATTATACTATATTATATTGTATTATAATACAATATAATGCGTATATATGTCTCTGCGTAAATTACTGCTTCATCTGAATTTTATGATTTTCATTTAAGTGGTTTGTCATGAAGAGCAATGGTAACCTTGTCAAAAAGATCTCCAATTTCTTTTCCAGATTCCAACCATAGCTAGATTGAATAATGCAGCGAAATATGATTAAAGTCTCATCGCTCGAATGATTTCCATCAAAATACTCATCGGAGTTGTGATGATCTTCATCTTGAATCAGACAGTCTTAGTTGACACCATTAACATTAAAGGATCTGCTCGCTTCTTGAGCACTGAATAACCACCGAAAAGCACGGGTCGCGGTGGTATCCAAGATTCATCGACTTCTGTAGAATTTTCTGCCGCCAATTCATCCATAACAGAAACATCGCCTCGTTACGAATCTGTTGAGCTAATGGGCGACTATTCTTATCAAGTGTTTTCTCCTGTGTGTAATTTCTGCTCAGGATTATGTCGATTAAACAATGCGAAATGTGATTGCCGGATTGACATACGAGAATGTATGAAACGCTGGGTAAAAATCGAAATCTATAAACGATTTGGGAGAAATGGTCAGATTTGCACACCCTGCGTCAGATTGTGTGATGAGCCAAACGAAGATTTTGCTTGCTTGACTAACTTAAATTGAATGTTCAACAACTGATGAGTTACAACAACGTCTATGGATGGTCAAAAACGCCAAACGTCACTACGTTCTTCCTCGTTTTGGTTCTATGGCGACGCTTATGAAATGAATATATATATTTTTTGTTCATCAAAATAGAAGGCTTCGATTAACCACCAAAAATATTCAGGTTCCTACTATTCCATCATATTTGGGATCTTTTAAAAATATTCGTGCGGAATGTTTCAAGGGCCATATTAACATGCTGAGAGGTGCCTCTGACACCAAAATATTTTATTCCATTTATGCAGCCTCAGACTCTTGCCCCCCGAGGCCACCCGTCGGCCAAGGGCTCTTCTCGACTAGGTCTTCTCGACCTAATGCAGTTACATTGGTGGAGGATCTTTCAGATGCTTTGAAAGAGCTAGTAGCTCCTTCTGTTGAAGATTTTTTTTTCTAAATTTCATTTCACTGCTAATCTTGAGCCGTCTTTTAAAGCTCCACTGTCCTAGTATATCAGTAAAATGTGGTAAAGGGAAAGCGTAAATTCCGCCAACAAACAATTATTAATAAGCTTTGAGCAAGAAAAAACACAAATCCCTTGAGTAACGTACGTAAATTAGGATATGATGAGCAGAGAAATTCCATCGATGCTGCAAGGATGAATTTAGCCTAAGAGATAATTCGTGAATGGCCGAAAATAAAGTAGACAGGAGAGAAATAGCAAACTTTAAGGGGAAGCTCAAAGGAGTTGATCACGTTTTAAATCTTAGGAGATAAATGGACAAAATTCACATACGATGTACAACACATGGCGATTTATGACTTTTCGGGAAAACGCAAGTGAAAGCTTTCATCTTTGGCAACAAAATGGAAGTATTGTCAGAAGTTAACGGCACGTAATAACCAACTCTAATATTCGACCGTTGGTAGACTTCTAAAGCATCAACATACAGTATATTTAATACCGAATAATGCGCTGATCGAGCCACAAAATACGTTGAACCGAAATAAATAAGCGGAACTTACCACAACGCTTACAACCAGAGCTGGGCAGCGCTACTTTGAAATGTAGCGGCGCTACCGCTACCGCTATATGCTCTAAATGTAGCGGGCGCTACCGCTACCGCTACACCCTGCACTAGATTGTAGCGAGCGCTACCGCTACCGCTATAGTAAAATGTAGCGCCGCTACAATGGCCAAAATTATTGGAAATCACTAAATATTTATTGTTCTGCTATTGGGATTTACTCATAAACATTTCATAATCTTTAATCTTTCCTCATAGGACTTGCCTTTCAAGCCCGGAATTATCCTTGTTGCACGTCTTTGAACACTCTCTATTAAATTTTTGTCATTTTCAAGTTTCGGTGACCACACGACGTTTCCAAACTTTAGGTTCGGGCGCACGACATCAACAAACAACTGCTTCATCGCTTCTGCATCTAGGAACTCGAAAGAGCGTCTGATCAGTCCAAGCCGTTTATTGGCTTTATTAACTTGACCTTCAGTATGTGTGACGTCGTTCGTCACTCGTCAGATTCAACGCACTAAGTTTACCTATCCTCATCTATTCTTTCTTAAGGGGAGCGTCTGGGTCAAAAACTAACTTTTTCATTTACGGACGGATTCTTTGAAACTTCGTACACATATGTAAAACAAAAATCGAAGACTTTTTTGTTCGTGTCAATTTTCCAAAAAAATTGATAGAAAACGTGAAATTCATATAAAACGGCAAAAAAGGGGGTCCTCAAGAAATCTATCTCCTCCTAGGATTTTCAAGCTACAACATTGAGAGACATATCATTCGATGCGTAAAGACCATATCTATAAAATTGCGNGGCTTTTGCCCAACGGAGCCTCGTGACGAAGCTCATCTAACATTGATTCATCACTAGTAAACACCAGGTCTAGAATATTGGGAGTCTGTTCACTTCTATAATGGGTTGGCTTAGTAACGTGCTGGATTAGGAAGGAGTCTCACAGACTCCATGAACAGAGATGCTGGGTGATTCTCATCCCTTGGAGAGGATCCAACTGTCCAGTCTAGCTCTGGATGATTGAAATCACCAACGATCAACGTGTGTGACCTGTACGGAAAGCCATGCTCGGTAAAAGACTGTTTAGTACTTTATTGTTATCAGAGGAACTGTTTGGTGATCTATACACGACGCCTATGAGGAGGCTATCTTTGCCTTTTAGATTAAGTTCGCACCACACTGATTCTCTAGCTGATTGATGCTCTGCCGATAACTTGATTTGCTGGGCCCCATAAGAGGTTCTAACCCACAAAGCTACACCTCTACTGCACTGCTCTTCATTTAAGTTATGAAAACAATCAAAACCTGGCAACTGAAATTCAACAGGTACAATTTTCCCCCCGTGATTTTTAGGAAGTGTTTCTGTAATACAAATAATATCTATGCACTCGTTTTCGATCACAGTTAACAGCTCACTTTTTTGTTCAAAACAGAATCCGAATTTGTGTAAAAACGTTTTAAATCTTTTTGTGCACATCCACTTTGATGCATGCGTTTACTTCTTACATTAATTACTGGCCTGAATCTATGGACATGACTTCTTAATTGTCTACCAGCTCAGCTGACTGACCGTGTGCGGCCGGTGTTATCTCAAGGAATAACACTAATAACTATTGTTAAATGTTAACAATTAAATTGGGGTTATCTCATCAAGCGGTAAACTTGCGGTTCCAAAAATGGCGGGAAACCTCTAGTCGCGCCGCTCTGGAGGTAATTTATATAATCCACGTTTACGCTGGAGGAAGTTCAAACTTCAGAGGTGGAACCTAGTGCAGTAAATTTGCAGTGTGTCAGAAAATACCAGATTTAGGCAAATATACCAGATCAAAAATATTCATACCAGACACCTGAAAATACCAGATTTGTGAAATCTGGTATAGAAATATACCATCTGGCAACGCGCTGGCGCCAGGCCGCCAACAAACACTCTTTTTGAAGGGCTAGGGAGCTAATCGCCGCCTGTGCTATTTCTTTAAGAACCCCCCCATCCTCCCCCCTTTTATGATCAGTAGTGAACGCATAAATCAACGTACCGAGATGGTAATGGTACCGTTGGATAGCTGAGAATGTCAGCTTTAAGATGAGACTAAACGGATAACTGAAGCGCAGCGCCAGCAGACACTATTTAAAAAACTAGGGAGCTAATTACCGTCTATGCTATTTGTTAAAGAACTCCAAAACCATCCCCCTTTTCACGACCGGTCGTGAATTCATAAATCAGCGTACAGAGATGGTAATGGTACCGTTGGATAGGGAAGAATGTCAGCTTTAAGATGAGATTAAAAACCGGAGAAGCCAAAATCCGAAACTTTTAGGGTAGACATTCATGCTTATTCCTTAAGGTTTCGCCTGACACAGTAGGAGCGATTACATCATCGTTGGTTTAACACAACAAATACTGAGCGGGACTGTGTAACTCCGCGTGCAACGTATTGTTATAAGTTATCCCAGCGAGTGGGAGAGCACCACACCAGTTAGACGTATCGGATAAGCTTGTCAAAAAGGATTTAATAGTGCGGTTTACCCTCTCGACGGTCCCATTGCTGGACGGCATGAATGGCGTCGAAAGTATATGCTTTATTCCATATCTCTCAACAAAGGCGTTAAAATATGACGATCTAAACTCGGGACCGTTGTCCGTCAGCAACCGCAACGGGACTCTAGGCAAAGAAGGGAGTACTTGTTGCTCAAATGCTCGAACCACGGTCTCACTCTGCTTATTCCGTATGGGAACAGTAGTCCGGTCATTCTGTGTATAGACCTAGAAAAAATTGCAACAGAATTTCTTTTTGTGGGGATATTATCCACACATAATGTAGTACTTCCACCAAAAAATGTAAAAAAATCTAAGTGGGGGGAAGAGTCTAAAAAATAAATTAATATTTTGGGTATTTCTTTTTTAACTTTTTCCAAATATTCTGCACCTACTCTTGTACTAAAGTGTATAATTTTTATTTTCCCTATAAATAAATCATCAAATATATGTTCACACGGTGTAATGAGATTTGAATACATCAAATGTCTTAAAATTAGATATAGTTTAAACATCATATATAAGTGTAAATAGTCCACTGTATGAAATTCATAACATGACATAATATCGCTTGACCAGTTTGCCAATGGAAAACAAATTGCTTAGGTAATATAATAGGAATACATTTATTGTGAGAAATATGAAAGTCTATTGCCATTATAATGTGTTCACTGTCTAATAAAATACGTTGACATCATCTTCTTCGTTCATGTCCACTGGAGAGGGATTGCTGCAGCTGGTACCCCTACACTCACCATCACGGGCCGCAGATCACTCGCATCTTCCTGCATGTGCATCTTCGTGAGCTGCAGTCACTTTCACAGTTGCAATGAACAACCTTCAGCAGTGCCTATGGTGCTGGTGCACATGGTAGGTCTGTTGTTGTGGGGTTCAGTCGACCCTCTACCAGACTCCATCCCCACTGGTTTGGATATTGTGCAGGCTGAGTGGCTGACCTATCCATTCCTGTTCCTGGTAATAGACTCTAATGCTGTGATACCTAGCAGCTGCAGCAGTGGGTGGGAGGGTGTGTACCTGGACTGAAGAAGTACTTGTTGACACCTTCTCACAGTACTTGTGGTATCGCAGCTTGTCAAGACCTTCGTTTGGTTGCCCACCATACAAACATACAAGTGTTTCTTCACCTGCGTGTTGTACCTCATCCTTGGTTTCAACTTCAGAAAATACACGAGCTTGCTTCCTAAATATCTGTTCAGACTTCAACTTTCGAAGTGGAACGCCCTTGCCAATACCAAACAGAGGAGATGTAGTGTCACAACCAGCAATGGCATGTACAAATGGCAGTAGGGTACACATTTTTGGCCTTACGGACCTCTGGAACCAGTGAATGTCCCAGACTCGGAACTTCTTTCCCTTCTTCTTGTCAGACTGCAGATAGAGTGCCTCCGATTCTGGATTAGTACTGAAGATGAGAAGAATTAACAAGTCGGTGTCTCTCAAACATAGCTAATGGTTGGTTGCACAGCTCATACTTGAATACGTCACTCATATTCTCAGAGTTCTCACGTGCAACAGTTAGCAGACGTTGGAAGAGTAGTTGTGAGTTTACTGGTACGGATTGTCTATCTACTTTAGCACATGATTTGCTATCCATTGTGACCACCGTGTCCTTCTTCTTGAACGTAAAGTCACCCACATTTTGCCCAGCCATGGATTGCAGGATCTAGCAGCCCACTTCTCTGGCTCGGCCAGCATTCACAGTACTGCCGGCAGTAACCTCGGTAGCAATGTTAAAAAAAAAATTAATTACTTAATATTTAAATATTAATATTATTAAATTAGGGACTGCTCGTATTGCTTATGTCAAAAAGTAAAGATATTCAAACAATTTCTGATACCTGCTCATCGTCATTCTCTTCTAGATACACAGCTACTTTCAAGAATGCACTCTCTCGTAAGTTGTCTACTGGTCGACCTTTCAGCTCGATTTCCCATAAGTACCAGACTGGTATTGTACAGGAATCTGCTTCCCGGTCCTGAAGTTTATGCTAGACTTACGGTAAACAGCATCTGATGCATGCATCTTGGGCATATTCCATTTTGCCTTGAACATTTTGAGCCCAGTCATCTTTGCGCTTTTTACAAACACTTTCCACAGTCTCTTTAAAGTTCCCAGTTCTCACTGGAAAGATTAACACAGTTCCATCATCGTGTGATTTTTTTTTACCTGGACATACCACTGGCTGAGTACAAAACAAGCTGTGTTCTTGAAAGCTGAAGGAAGTACCTTGTGAGCGCAACTGCCGGCTTCGTGTAGATGAGGTACTGGGATTTTCTTTTTCTCTCAGGTATTTGCTGATGTGATGTTTATTGCAGTATTTTTGGCGACATTCAATATGAACTGGCTGTCAAGAGAGTGTTTCAATGTTGTCACCACGGTGTTCACTTCCCTGATTAATGCTAGTACTGCCTGTTTGACGAAGAGTCAGTGTAGGCTGACCATCTGACGAAGAACCCCGACATATCACACAAATATTACTGTCCATGTTGCAGGTTTCCTACATATTTTCCAATGGTTTTAATCTGACCTCTGTAGATATAAAGATGGAGTCACTAAAACGCAGGTCTCAGATAAGAGAGTCACACTAAGTTAACATAATTTAATGTCTTCACACATTAGGTCCAACCGTCCAAGATTTCCCTGCTCTAACTCAACTCTAAAGTAGGGTGCCATAGCTAATTTTAATGGCATTGCAGTACCCTCCTAAGCATCAGAAATAGCACATACACACAAGTATTTGTTATGGTTCTGTAGCTGAAGGTGCCATCAGGTGTAGAGTATTTGCATTAGTGTGGAGTGAGCTATAGGAGAACTTTTCAGAGCTAAACTGTAGGCTAGAGCAAAATTCCACCTTTTAGTGCAAAATAACATAAACAATGTGAACAAATATTTATATATTATTTTCAATATAAATTGTTTTATTGATGGTGCATTTAATAACATAACGAAAATATAATCTGTTTAAATAACATGGTTGAACTGTATTATACATTTTTTCGTCCACTCAAATTCGACCACAAAGAATAGAAATACAACAATTTTCAATGACCCATTTAAACATGTTCCCCCACTTGGATTGTTTTACATTTTTTGGTGGAAGTACTACACTATGTGTAGAAAATATCCCCGCAAAAAGAAATTCTGTTGCAATTTTTTTCTAGGTCCATCCTTTTCTATACACAGAATGACCGGACTACAGCGGCAAGCCACTTGGAGTTGTGGTCGACCACGGGTGGATAGCTAGAGGTCAGCATAGCCCAAGTCCACAGTGCGATTCATATACCCTCCCGAGCGTAACGCAGCCGGGCATCTTCACGGCTTTCGACACATAGCGCTCGCCACAACAGCGCCGATCAGTCACAGGCACTGGTTCACAGCGCCGGAGCACAACTGGCCGAAGCGCAACAGGCCCTACCGCAACAGGCTACTCCTAACGTAACCTAACCTAACCTGCGCCTGTTGCGCTTCGGCGCTGTGAAGCAGTGGCTGTGTTGTGCAAAGCGGATTTACTGTTAGCCGGAGTTGCCAACAGCTCATTGATCTGAGGCTATGTGTAGATATTGCATGCTGATGGTTGGCGTTGGGCCCAGGGCCTGTTTACGAGTCAATTTTGTTACCCACGGCTGCGCTCCCGTCGACCACCATGAAACAACCAATGTACCCAGACGACGCTCTGCCAAACTCGACTAAGTCCGCTGCAACCAGCTCAAAAGGATGCTTCGTTTGAATTTTCAGAGTGGGGGAAGCAACTTGCAATAGCTTAGTTTTCGTCAGCTGACACTGTTCCCAAGTAAAACATACGTCTCGAGCAATTTTATCGATGCTCGGGTGGAACAGCTGACGAGACACAAAATGAATAATTTTATCACGTCCCACGTGAGCTAGCTGCTTATGAAACACGAGAATCACCTCTACCATGAACGTGAAAGAAATTACAGGAAGGTACTTTTCGCCTGCTCCTACATACCAGATAATATCGTCGATCACAATCAATTTATCTGCATGCTTCCGGAATAGCAAAACAGCTTAGGGCATTTGTCTGACAGGCAACTTCATTGAGCGCCTTAGAAGCTTTAATTGCGAAGTGCGCTTCTGCAAGCGTTTTATAACATCGTTGCTAATCAAACAATCTACGGCAGAAATTATCTAATCCTCCCATTTGAGCTCTAACCTCACACTCGCATCTGGTGGTCCCACGCACATGGCCGGGGTGTTAACTCTCAATACTCCCACGTAACCGACATGCGGGGCACACGACAGATGAGGCGAAAGTTGCAAGAACGAGAGAGTCGTATGTAATGATGGCAAAAAACACAATGAGTGTTCCATATCCAACGTAACGTTATGCATAGCCGAGAAATCGACCCCTAACAAAACACAAGATGGAAGACTTGCGTCTTCAACTACAATAAACCTGTGCGTAATGAAATCTCCGCCACGATCGAAACTTAACTCAACATCTACGCAGCGAGAGAGCTCTTCAGTTTTACCTGTGATGCCAACCATTGCAATCACGGTGCCCGACTGCGGCACATTAATACAATTGAGGCGCTGTCGTACAAAGTCCCTGATGAGGCTTCTGAACCCGTAACAAGTAACGCACACAATGCTTCGTCAACTGAGAAAAACGGAATGACTGGTCGACCAAAGGTGTCATGGTTGCAGTTCACCTCAATGGCTTGAAAACAGTCTACACACGAGTCTTCATTGACAACCACGGGCATCACTTCCCCACAACATTCTACGTCTGGCGGCCTGATAGGCTGATAGACACAACACAAGATGGTACCGCGCTCTCAAAGTTATAGGAATGAATTGCAATTAATGGGTTAAAGTGTATACCGCTGACACATTGAAGATGTACGATCTGTTCAGGTTCGCTATCACAAACATTATGAGCACAATACACAACAGGATTCTGGGACCAAAAGTAAACATGAATGCTGACGTTAAACAATCTACGCGCCGCCAGAAGAACTTCCAAACAGGGAAGTTGGTGCGATTTCCGCATACATCGCAGTGCACGTCGCATTTCTCGATTAGATTTTAAATGGTATAGCTCAGGATGGGCGATTAGCTCGTCGATAAGCAGCTCGCTGTCTCGCACAGCTTTGCATGGCTGCTAGGTAAATTCGAGTGATCTTTCACCCTGCTGAGAACTCTCAACAAACTCTCAAACAGCGAGTTTCCACCTCCTGGCACGAGAGAGCCATCAATATGAAAATTTGATGGCAACTCTGGCTGGCCATCAAGAGCTTCAGTCTCTAAGGGCTGCACCAGCCACCAAGGGCCGCAAGAGTGACAGAGTATCAGCAGCTACATTGAAGTGACCAGGAGTGTATTTGATCGCGAAATTAAAATCGGCAAGATCCACCAGGGTGCGCGTCAAGCGACGATCCCCCAACTTCATGTTGTGTAGATATACAAGCGGTTGATGGTCTGTATGAAGCACGAATTCAGTCCCGTAAAGGAAAGCTCGAAAGTTTTTCACGCCCCATCAAAGAGCAGCAAGTTCCTTTTCTAGGATTGAATAATTTTTCTGGGCCTGATCAAATGTCATTGATGCGAATGCAATCATTCGCATCTCACCTCCCTGCACCTGCGTCAAACAAGCACCGGCACTACTATGCGAAGCATCTACCCACAGCTCCAGCATTTGAGTCTGGGTGATAATCAGGAAATGCGAGCTGAATGTCTTCACTGATTTTTACTTTGAGGGCCTCGAAAGCGTTGCTCATTTCGTCGGTCCACTCTAGGCGCTTAGTTTTTGTACCTCCAGACCCTGCGGAATGCGGTTTCTGAAGCTCAGAACAAAGGTCAATAAACTTCCGTAGGAAGTTCACTAGTCCTAGGAATTCGGGCAGCTGACGAACGTTTTCCGGCTTAGGGAACTTCATAACACGCTCGATATATGCTTGGGTCTTGGACACGCCTCGCTCACTCACTACGTGGCCCAGAAACTCGACACTCTGCTTAAGCCATTCGCACCTATCCGGCCGTATCTTTAAGGTTGTGCTTGCTCAACGTATTCAACACCTGCGCAACTAGCGTCAGGTGCTTCTCAAACGAGGTCTCCATTATCAGTATATCGTCAACGTAAACTACGACTTTCTTCCTCGAAAATTCGTGCAAGATTTCGGTCATGCTACGCTGATAGGCTGAAGGCAATAAAGTTCTCAGGCCCAACGGTCATCCATCAGGCAGACCTGTGGCTTTATGTCCACCTAGCGTGAACCCCCCGCAAAGAAGAAGAAGGCCCGTTCCTCATGCCAAAACTCAAGCAATAAAAATGCCAATGACCATGCGGTGTCGAAAATGCTGTGCACTCTTTGCTCTCGGGTTCTAGAGGCATTTGATAATATCCTCGTATGAGGTCCAGCTTAGTAAAATACCGAATGCCGTACAGCCCGAAAATAGAGTCTATCAAGTTCGGCATTGGGAACTTATCCCGCTTAGTAAGTTAGTAACCCTATTCAGCGCTCGGTAATCAACACAAAGACGCAAAGAGCCGTCTTTTTTCCTTATGGGAACTACTGGGGAGGACCACGGTGAGGCACTGGGTTCCATGACGCCTAAATTCATCAGACCCTGACATTGCCTCTCAATTTCCTCTGCAATCGGTGCTGGAAAAGGAAAACGAGGCCTCTGATAGATCGGCGAACTGTTCAGCAACTCTATCTTACGCGCAGGTAACGACGACGCACTAACATCGCATTCGCCCTTGCTAAACACTGTCTGGCTATCGGTCAATACTCAATATATTCATAACACGGAGAGCTTCATCGGCAGGTAAGTGAGACAGGTCTACCTTAGCTGCAAGACGCTCCTTACTCCAGTAAACCTGCGACTCGTTACAATCAGCACTAAGCGTTAGGGCGGTGCTAACGGTACCTAGAACAGACCCTGCTTTCAAATGCCGCGAATGCGCGCCTGTGTTAGTAACCAGAATCGTAGTCGAGTGACCCAAACCATCTACAACACCGGGCAAACACGAAATTTCACCATGCTTATAAATTGCCGAGTTATCAATATAAAACACATCGCCAAGACAAGTACACAATTCGGGCCACAAAACATTAACTTCAGCGGTGGAACCGGGCAAAACATGAGTAGACATGGAAACAATACATGGCACACTACGCAACATTTTACACTTGAGGTTACCATCTGGCAAAAGGTGAAGGTCAACGGCACCCTGTAAACACGGAATGGAGATTAATTTCTGTTCAACATTAACCTTAGCTCTAGCAGTCCGTAAAAAGTCACTTCCAAGCACCATGTCAACTGGCATTTGCACATTACTGGGCAATACTACAGACGATTCTACATTAAATGTTTAGAAACGTCTAGAGTTGGGAAACGTCGTGTGGTCACCGAAACTTGAAAAGGACAAAATTTTAATAGAGTATTCAAAGACGTGCACCAAGGATAATTCCGGGCTTGAAAGGCAAGTCTTATGAGGAAAGATTAAAGATTATGAAGCTTCCAAGCCTCAGTTATCGACGTCTGCGTGGGGAACTCATTGAAACATACATATATACTCATGGCTTATACAAGGTCCTAGAAGGATTACTATAAGTCACGAAAAATTCAAGAATCGGCAACAGGCCATGGGCCAATTTCTTCAGTGCCGACACTTCTATTCTATCACCAATTAAGAGTTTCAAATCTACTTCACCCTCGGCTGTTACTCCATCAGTCTCGCCAACACCAAACAGCTTTAAATCGTTCACCAGTATAAAATTAATCGAGGTGGGGACTGAGGATCAATTGATTAGGCGGCTTCTATTTGCGCCTGTATAGATAAGTGCCGTCAGTAAAATAGGCTCACCATCTTCAATCGTAAACTTAATTCTGAACAACTTATCGGACTCTAATGCAGCATGAAAACAAATGGTGCTCGGCTGTAACCATTTATCATGAGTACACTCTTCTGAAACGCACTCACCACCTTGCTCAGGATGAGTAGAGCACTCCTCAGTGACAGGCATCGGTTCCGGGGCCGCATCCAACGAAGTTATTCCAGGTGGCGGTACCGCGGTAGCTACTCGGATCAGCCTACGGTCGAACGGCCACTCGTCGAAGGAGTAGTAGCCGTCTGGTGGTACACGGTAGGATTCATGCAGTTCCACAGGCGAGCTGGGCTGATTGGTCGCAGTCCGTTGTCCGCAAGTTACATTCGAGCTAAAATCAGGGTAAGAAGTGATGATTATAGAGGCAATGTTCAGTGGTGGGCGATCATTACACCTTAGGGTTTTCGCTTTACAATATGGCGGAGTAAAGCTCCTAATATTTAAAGCAAGACGATGTCGAAGCTGGTGGCTTTCTGTCAGTTTTTTATTGTGTAGTGTGAATTTTTAGGTAATTTGACGTGCATTTATTAGCAACTCGCTGCATCAATTACTAAGCAAGAATCAGTTCTGAATTACCAGCTTATCAATTTCTTGAACGGTATAGCTAAGTAAATCTACATTCCTACTACAATTTATGTGAATGAATTCAGTCATTTGAAGTCATGGTGAATCGAACATTAAATGGGATTATTTGTTTGTGCAGTACAAATTCCTGATGGACTTCTCATCTTGTCCGCGGTGCAGCTCGCCTTCCGACATATGCCTGAAGGAGGTCAATACAAAGACGCTGTGAGGCGTTGGCTCTAATTCCTTGTGTATATTATTTTGTATTGGCAATATAATTGGTTCCTTTTTCATTAGAGCTTCACCGGATTATTGATCGTTAACAGTAGATGTTGGTACAATCGACGTTATTAATTACATCATGTACTGGGTGATCGCTAATGCGCCGTATGCCTGCTGAGCCATTTTGTTGTCGAGAACCGTTCGCGAATTTTTCGATTGGCTTCGTTTCTCCTTGTGAATGTGCTACCTCTTGTTAAGAGTTTTTTGTATTTAGGAATACTTATGGTTTAGTGAGAAAATAAATAATTTTTCTCGATCTACTTTCTTCAAGATAATTTAAGTGTCGAAGTTATGCTAAAGTAACGTTATTCTCACTGCAATGCATTGAGCCACCGTAGGCCGTAGCGCGGTGTCAGCCACACCGAGATGAGAGTAGCTAGTCGTGGGTTTGAGCCCTGGGGAGCTCAGTTCAGTTCTCGGTGTCGCTGGTGGGCGGCTCTTGGTAGCCGTCGGGAGTGGTGCTTGCAGCATGGCTATGGGTTGGTCACTGAACGAACTGAGTACGTGGTTACTGGGGGGGGGATTTTGATGTCTTGATGATCTTGCCTTATGACCTTATAATGAGTTCGGGACTTCCTAGTCTCCGGTCACGCTGATGCGCCGCCTTCGTCGTCCTCCGTCTCCGAGTCTTCGTCGGATGTAACGTTGGACGTGTTCCGTCTATTTGCCCTCCTTTGGGCCTGTCTCTTATACACATCTAGATGTGTATAAGAGACAGGCATATGTTCAGTCTTAAAATGCCTAGCAAATTACGGACCAGGCAATAAGTCCAACAGCTATCTCAATCAATCGTCAGCTATGGAAAGATCGGGTTCCAAAGGCCGGATAGATGTGTATAAGAGACAGGTTCTACTCACCCCGGGACCTGCGGGGGCTCTACTCACCCGCGGGGGGCTCTACTCACCCCGGGACCTGCGGGGGCTATACTCACCCCGGGACCTGCGGGGGCTCTANCTTCGGCTACATCTTATGTACTTCGCCGATATCTAGCTTGACGATAATTAGCCAAATTGAACACGTTATATTTTTTCCCTCTTTTGGAACATTTTGACATTTTTCTTTTCCTATATTTGATTACATTGTTACTTTTTCCTTTTTTTCACAGTGTGGCACTTCTCCCCCTTCGCTCAACATGAGCAAGCCACGGAAACAGGTCATCTTCCTTTTGCTCATTTTCGTATATGCTTGCATATTGCAATAATCTAACATTTCGGGTTTGATCACTTGTTGCGGCTGAGCAGATAGCTTTTGGTCCGAATAAGGGACTCCAGTACCTTAGTTGAAATTTTATTTCGTTGCTTGTTTTTCACATAGGTGATTTGTGAAAACATTCGCGCTCCACGAATGCATTGGAGACTGGTCAAAGTAGACAAGTGATGCAGTAGGCAGCCAGTTCTATGAATGGATGATGATTTTCAAGATCAGTGATCTATTGAATGGCACCCCAGAATTCAAGTGGCATTCCAATAAGGGGCACTCTAAAATTCAAAACCACCAAACAAAAATGGTGGAGCTTGCATCGCAGAGATCGGTTCGACAACCTCACCCGTCCTAGGACAGTAATCAATGAAGGAACATCATTCTCGTGCTTATATTGTACCAAGCACTTTTGTTAAATTTTCAAAATTAGATAGGGGTTATTTCATCAAGCGGTAAACTTGCGGTTCCAAAAATGGCAGGAAACCTCTAGTCGCGCCGCTCTGAAGGTAATCTATATAATCCACGCCTACGCTGTAGGAAGTTCAAACTTCTGAGGTGGAACTGGATGCAGTAAATTTGCAATAAGCCAGAAAATACCAGATTTAGGCAAATATACAATATACCAGATCTAAAATATTCATACAAGACACCTGAAAATACCAGATTAGTTAATTTTGGTATAGAAATATACCATCTGGCAATGCTGAATAGACTGCTTCAAAACAACTCTAGTTTCCTTGCCTGCAATGAACCAGCTAGTTGCCTCTGAACACGTCAAGCATCACAAATTTTAGTAGCCTGCCAATATACGCAATTAATAGCCCCGTGTATAAGCACCCATTGCATCCGCGCAGGTGATGGTAGGTAGAATAAAGACACAACATAGCAATGACATTACCTGATTACCAAATATCATAAAACAATATCGAAAGAATATTGAGAGCAAGCGGTATTTCAGTTTTGACGGTTATACTTTGAAATATTTAATTACGTTATAAGAATTGAATTCTAGAAAACGAACTTGGCAGCTTACCTCTAGCAGTTCAAACGTCTATGCTGACCAGAAAAATGAAGTTGATGCATGACTGGCTAATGTTGCCCGCTGGCGCTCTCTAAACACAATTCACCATTTTTAAATGACCATAGTAGAACGTAGAAATATTTTAGTCGTTAATTGAGTTTTTTTATTCATGTCCGGAGTCAATGAAATTAAGACAAATATTGATCATGCTTGAAAATTGATATTTTTTATTTAATGCTCTACAATTGAATAATAGTGAAAATTTAAGTAAATATTTGAATTTTAGCTACTACGCCGTTAACTGTAGTGACCAATGATTCTTTTGAGTTAGAGGCGTTCAATTTTGTAGAAAAGATAATTTCGTAATTGTCATGTCTAAGAAACTAATTTCGAGGCACAACAGCGACGCCTCTCGTATTCATTATTTTTATTACGAAATTAATTCAAAAACTATTGTGTACTCAAGAATTCCGGCACTTGCAGCAGTAACATCAGAAGTAGACAGGCACGGAACACCAGTTCCGGTTAGAAAGAATGGTTTAAATAAAGAATTTAGGAGTAGTTTATTTTTGTTTGAAAGTAGACTTAGATGCAGAATTGGAGGAATAGACTGGATAGTGTTGTGGGGAACTGAGGAACCTGTTATGTTATGCGCATTACAGCTTGACGCAGATTCAGTAGAGGCAGGCGATAATGTCGGAACCGTCTTTACTGTAGTGGAGTGGGCGGACTCTGGAATATTGATGATCTGCGAAGCAAAGAGAGGATAGGTAAACGTTTGGCGAGTGATCAGAGAGAAGCAGTTTTTGGAATGATATTGGAGTCCGAGGTAGTCTTATAGGCAAAGATGATTCAGATATTGGATTAGTATCGGTCAGTCTTCATGTTATTGAGCTTACCAATAACACTCCGATCTGGCAAAGACCTCGTATTTTTTCTGAGCCTATTAATCGTGAAATTGTAAGTCAGTGTGCAGAGTTGATGTCTTTATATATAATTGAATACAGTGACTCATAATGGTCGTCACCACTTGTACCAGGTCTTGACAACTGATGAGCGTGACTTCACTGCTCTTAATCATGCAGTTCCGGCGACTGATGTCGACATGTTGAAAAAACTTCTTCAGAAGGTGACCGATACATTGCACTCCTGCTTCTGTGTAGAAGGCTCATCTCATCAGAGTCAACGGCAGCAACGAGTGGCCCCGTATAGAGGAAGAGATTCTAGTGGGCATCCTCAATGCAGGTGCTGATCCTAACATGCCGAAACGGGATCCAGTTTCCTTACCCCTTTTGGGCGCTTCAAAGAGGCATTGGTAAAGGATCGCTGAGCTGCTGCTGGATGTGAGAGCGGACGCCATAGCAACAGATTTGGAGCATGATAAGCAACCAGCGACATTTTTTCCGAGGGATATCGTTAGATACTCCGTGTGGGCATGAGTAAATGGGTATGAGTAAGTGGGTATTAGTAAGTGTGTATTAGTAAGTGTGTATGAGTAAGTGTGTATTAGTAAGTGGGTATAAGAGTGCAAAATTGTGAATTAGATAGAGAAAACATTAAAAAGCAACAGAACAAATAATAAGTGCATAAATCCTTCAGTTTCGATCTTACTTTAATTTAGGCGGGGGTGACATCAAATTTTTTTCACAGTGTACACTTATTCCTTGCCTTTTCTTCTGGTTGTAATAGGCGCATGGTGTTATAATGCATTTTTCCAAAAAATGCAGCATATAATTAGTACGGCTGTTATTCTCACAGTTGTTTGTTTACGCATACTATGCGAGCGCAGTGACCACAGTCACCACAGTCTTAGCTTGTTTTTCGTTTGACTTTGTCTATGTATGGATACTTTAATATTTATTTTCAAGTTAAGCTTAGGAGCTAAAGGAAAATGATTTTTTTGTTAATTTTAGTTTTAGCCATAAATATTTCAGCAACCAAGAATGCGATCAGCTGGACCTCAGCCACAAGTGCGCGCGCCGCGCCGTGCAGCCCAGCAGCAGTTCCGAGGCATGCGACCAGCAGGTGGGCCACAGCATCCCTCACCCATCACTGATGCTCCATCTGCGTGGCAGCGCTCGCCTCATGTGGCAATGTTTACTCTGCCACAGCCTGCAGCCACCACATCTCGCCAGGCCGCCCCTCCGCTGCCCCCGCATTGAAGAAGAAGATGACGTCGCAGAAGAAGAAGAAGAAGATGATGACGTCACTGTCGCAGAAGAAGAAGATGACGAATTTCTTCCAGTATGTTTCATGGTGAAGAAATATTCATCCGACAATCCCTTAGATATTGAAAACAGAAAAAAACGGATTCTCAAGATGGATCGTCAATACGAAACACAACTGGTCGAGACGGCATCCGCAGCAGCTAAAATGAGCAAGAATAAACTTTCAATGTTAAGTCGTCATTGTGAGGAAATCATCTTGCTCACAGAAGCTGAAGGGAAGCATGTGTCGTACACGGCCATTAAGTTAATGTCTGATATCAGTGTAGAAGCAGAAAATGCGATCAAAATTCTATTAGACTACAATGCCCGTGTTGCTCGTTTAACTAAATTAGTTGGCGACCTAAGGGAACAGGTCAACGCTGCCCCCTTCGCAAAGTGCTCCATGCTTGAACAAAGAGTGCAAAATTGTGAATTAGATAGAGAAAACATTAAAAAGCAACAGAACAAAATAATAATGTTGCATTTATTCATCTAAACTTCAAACACGTTAGGACATGTCAGACCATAAATATCAATGTAAAAAAATGTATCATTTTCCTTATACCAACAAGTCCAATGCGTTCTAGTCAGTGGTGAGCACAGCTAATTCTGAAAAGTTAGCTTCGATAACCGTTAATCTGATAACTGAAAAATTAGCTTTTATAACGCTAAATCGATAAATCACCGAAAAATTTAGCTGAATTTACCGCCAACCGCTAACTGTGAGTATATCAATTTAGCTTCGGCTTAATTTTTGGGGGCTCTAAAACTCTGATAATCAAGCTTAGAGAGCTGAACTTTTAATATGTAGTAGCATTGACAATGGAGCTTTCCAAAAAACGTGTAGCATGCCCAGATGAGATGATGATCAAGATGTACATAAATAATTAAATGAACAAGTGGAATTAGCAGTAGTTGACATACAACATATAGTTTATTAAACGAATAAAAACGTATTAAACGAAAAAGAAATATAAAGAAATAAAAACACACAGGTAGAAGCAGGGTTACAAACTGCTGAGGAAGTTCAAACTTCCTAGGTGGAACTTAATGCAGTAAATTTGCAGTAAACCAGAAAAATACCAGATTTAGGCAAATATACCAATATACCAGATCTAAAATATTCATACCAGACACCTTCTGAAAATACCAGATTTGTGAAATTTGGTATAGAAATATACCATCTGGCAACGCTGGGCGGACGAGACGGTAATCAGCGCAGCAACGTCAAACATGGTAAACTTCAATGGAGTCCCAAGCCGCGACTATTACCCCATCATAATAAGAACAGGATGTGGCAAAATCAGTGGCAGAATGTCGAGGGAAATAAGTTGCGAGCTCTGAAAGACAGCGTACGAAGCTACGAACATGTTACTCATCCTACCAGAAATCGCGTCGTATGGAAGTGGACATGTGTAGACCAAGGATCGGCCACACGCGCCTTATGGAACAGCGCCCAATGTCATACTGCAACGACTGTCTAGTCTCCCTGACATTGATGCACGTGATTGCGGAGTGCCTAAACTACACCGCCGACCGAATGAACTGCTTGCCCGATACATCCCTACTGAACCCAGATAAAACCTTGCCCAAGATCCTAAGGGAGATTCCCCGAACTAATTTTAGAACAGAACCTCAGGCAATGCCTGATACAATGTAACCTGCTCCGAGAACTCTAGGCCTGCCCTGAGTACACCAACTTGATGCCACGCATACTAATCTTGCGATCTAGCCGTATCCTTTCGACATCGTACACCTTGACCGCTCAACCGAGCGACGGGAACTATTGAGCAGACATCCGCACTGGTTGTACAAAACTGACTATGAGTATGAACTCCATTATCGTCCGAGGGGTCTAAATTGCAAGTCTGAAGCATTCGAGAACGACGACGCTGTGTAAACGAGTCTGAATTTCGGCGCGAAATAGATCAAGATTTTCTGACGCGCTAGAAACCTACTATTACTACTACTCATGAAGCTGCTGCACTTCAACAGCGCGCTTCACTAGCTGCCGTTTCTTCTGTGACAGCACTTTTGACGAACACTCGCATTGGTGATCTTCTCAAGAGAAAATTGTTTGATGCTTCTTTTATGGAAAATATCGTGCACGGGTCGGGTCTGGATTTCGAATAAAATTGTGCTTTCAGTACTAAGCAAAAACTGCTGCCGGGACATCCCACGTTGATTCGGGTCGTCG
Source organism: Hyalella azteca (assembly GCF_000764305.2). Lineage (NCBI taxonomy): Eukaryota > Metazoa > Arthropoda > Malacostraca > Amphipoda > Hyalellidae > Hyalella > Hyalella azteca. Next base: position 203,619 of record NW_025934332.1, on the reverse strand, counting down.
CTTGCTAACGAGTGCATATGCGGGTAGTTCAATTGTTTTCGTCTGATTCCCATGCTCTTGCTAGTTGCTACTGCAGTACGGTCTGCACGATTTCACGCAATACGAAAACATGCCGGTGGCGGGCTCCTGGCGATAAATGTAGGAACCATAGTTTAGTTTCACATAAGGCACGTACTGATTCATACGCCTAGCCGCCAATACATCAAATGACTGCTCACCGGGATCTTCAAGATGCAGCACGTCATAAAGAATTGAGTGAGCGGGTCCAGCCTGCAACTAGTGTCAAAACACGGAAGCTTAAGAACTTCATGCGTTCTGATAAACTTCAAATTCGTCCTTCTCGGGATCGAACTCGGCCACAGTCCATACTGAAGTTGTATTGGACGCTGCCTTCACGCTAATGTTGCTCACTGGCGCATTCTAAAACGAATTCACAATTTCTGAATGGCCCTACTAGGACATAATAGTATTTTTGTCGTTGACTGAAATTTTTATTATTCGGAAATTAGCCGAATATTGTTCATGGTTGAAAATTTATTTTTTTTATTTATTTTTTTACAATTTAATAATGGTGAACATTGAAGTAAATAATTAAATTTTAGCTAACAGTTTTACATGAAGCTACAAAAATGTTATCGAGCTTGGGGATTTGATAAAATTAATAATGACGTTCATAAGAAATTATAGTGCTAGTTATGAATTCGAGTCACTACGCCTCTGAAGTGCTTTTATATAGGTAACTGGCTGGGAAGACATGATTGATGTTGACGAGGCCCAAAGAATTAGGGTAATCAGTAGGTTGATGCAGGATATATTTTACAACTTTAAATTAGTAATTAACTGGCTATGATTAGTTTCAGGAGTTGCAGACGGAAATTAAACTAGTCACACCACATTTGAGTAAATGCTTGCATTAGGTTAGAAAAAAAAATAGAATAAAACTAGGTGAATTATTGTCCGCTGCTCGTATAATTGCATTGCAGGTTGCGAAAGCTCCAGGTCTCTATTATTGACGTCTTGGTGGTGACTTCATTGAAGTATACAAGTATACTCATGGCTTATACAAGGTCCCAGAAAGATAACCAGAATTTGAAACAAGAACCAACACCAGGGGCCACGGCTATAAACTAAAAAAAACTGCGCTGCAACTAATCCACGCGACATTTCTTCTCACTTCTAGCCACCGACATGTGGAACAGCCTCCCTGATAGCATCGTTGACGCTACGAGTATAAACGCGTTCAAGAACAGACTAGACAAAGCTACGGAAAAACATATGTTCAGACTTGAAATGCCTGTAGTGACTAGATAAGATTCTAGTGTAGAGTCTCCAAGCCTGAGATATTGTAATTCCTTTGAGATTATTAAGTGTTAAACTGTATTTTGTATACAGTTATTTGTATCTTATCTAGTCACTACATGCCTAGCACCATATCGAACCTGGTGGAAGTCTAGTAGCTATTTCGAACTACCGTCAGTTTGCAAAAAGGCCGGTCGAAGGAACGGTTTTTAGATCTTTTGTGGACAAGGCACGAAATGTACAAGAATTGGCGACATGCTGCATCAGGCCTATTCTTTAGCGCCGACTACACTATGATATGATATGTATATTTAATTTGTATCAAATTAGGTATTGGCAACACGAGTTGTTGATAAATATTCAACAACAACTCCTTCAAATTTCAACATTTTCTCATTTGCATCTTCAACATTCATATTTATCACTAGTTATTGGTCTTAAGTCATGTCTAACAAATGAAAGATTTAAAAAAATACACCAAACCATTAGAAGCGTAATTAGCGTATCCGGAGTACACTCCTAATAAAGTTTGCCCTAAAATTATTATTTTTTGCGCAAAGGACGAAACATTTGAACCGAAACTAAAAATTTACTCGTCCATATAACATGACACCAGTAATTCGATGGCTCTATTAATTAGTAATAACACTATAACAGTAGTAATGTTTATTAGTAATAAGCCCTGTTATGTTATTAATTTCCTATCCTGTTCAATGAATGATAAAAGCGAGCAATCAATCCTATTGTAATGTTAGCCGATGAATAATTCATGAACGTCGTTATTTGATAGAGAAGAAACTGACATTGTAATTGGCAAGGCATTCAGTGGTCCTGGAGTAGAGTATACGTGAATAAGTATAACAACTATAAAATTTGTATGACAATTCCTTATGATGTTTCCATAGGACTTATTTCGTTTTCCAGCTCCTGCTTGTGTTTTTGCTGCTCATCAGGAGCGGCAAATACGTAAATATTTCAGATCTCGCACGGTGAGAATTAAGAGGGCCTTCCCAGGGAGAATACACCATATTCATGATTAGCAACTTATTTTCTCACTAAAGTGAGAGAAATTGAAGTGAAAGGTGGATTTTAATCAGGCTTAGAATATCATATGATGGGTGAAACGTTGCTTGAGTGACAAATTTATGCATGGCCTTATCCATCAGCAGGACGCATGGATCAAGTTAAATCTTTCCTGCATGTAGTATTTCTGATGATAACAAGCATTGGTGCATTCGAATGTTGGCTGCTTGTCTGCTTTGGTGGTTCCCAGTCATGGTCGTTGTTGATTTCGTGGTTGATTTACTCGTATGTATTACCGTTTCAAGGGTTAGTGTTGTATATTAAGTTGGATTTCCATTCAGATAAGTTTTTTCTCGAAGTTCCTAGAAAATTTATATTTTAACAGTAATTTACAATCAAAATTCTTGAGCTTGATTAGTGGATGTTTTTTTTTTCCCCCGAGTAAATATTCCTTATGTTAACTGTGATGAGATGACTCACTTTACAGCGCCAAACTGAGAGCGCATTTGATAGCTCATTAATTACTGCTCGCAAATAATATGCATAATTATTGCAGATATTAATCCAAATAAATAGCATAGTGATTGTTCAGGATACATGTGCGGGCCATTTGTTGTCGATGGATTAAATCTCAAAATCATCTACACGATTTTGAAGAAGAATTTTACTATAAATCTAAAATTAATCTTTCCATGAAATTATTCGAATACTCCATCGTATCGAGGGAAATTCAGTCAGTAACATGTATGGATTTAAAATAGGTCATCTTAGTGGACGTATTTCGGCTCCAAAAGAATTGAGCGTTTAGTTGGTTAGTCGAGAATTTAATTAGATGCAAGTATATATATATATATATATTATAAGTATAATCGGAAAAATATATATAGTTTACTGTGTTTTTTTTTTAATTTGGGCAGTTTTCGCATGAAAGTGAAGTAGGATTCGTGTTACAGTTCTTTTTCCTACAGGATGAGTGTTTTAATGACTCACCGCACTACTTCTCCATCCATTCGCTGTTGCGAGATGCAATCGGTTGCAATCTCTTTGCCTGCGTTCAAAAATATTATCAAGATTATAGAGTCTTTGAAGACGATAAGTCCATATGGTGTGAGTGATTTAGATTAATAACCAAAATTACTCAGCACCTTATTATAAATTACTCATCACTTTTTTTGAGGAGTAACTAAATTATCATATGGCACGAATACACCTGCAATATAAGAGGTTGGACTAGACCGATTTGATCGTACCAAGCGGCCCATGGGCAGGGTGGCCCAGTGGTGGGCAGGGTGGCCCAGTGGTTGGGCAGGGTGGCCCAGTGGTTGGGCAGGGTGGCCCAGTGGTTAATGGGCAGGGTGGCCCAGTGGTTAATGGGCAGGGTGGCCCAGTGGTTAAAAGTTCAGAGTACTAGGATTGGAGCAGAGAGGCGCGGGTTCGATCCCAGCTCTGTGCGCCAGTTTCTGGTCAGAATCGGCGAGGAGGCCGGGCGGTTAATTATAATCGGAAAAATATATATAGTTTACTGTGTTTTTTTTTAATTTGGGCAGTTTTCGCATGAAAGTGAAGTAGGATTCGTGTTTCAGTTCTTTTTCCTACAGGATGAGTGTTTTAATTACTCTCACCGCCGCACTACTTATCCATCCATTCGTTTCTGCGAGATGCAATCGGTTGCAATCTCTTTGCCTGCGTTCAAAAATATTATCGAGATTATAGAGTCTTTGAAGACGATAAGTCCATATGGTGTGAGTGATTTAGATTAATAACCAAACTTACTCAGCAACTTATTATAAATTACTCTCATCACTTTTTTTGAAGAGTAACTAAATTATCATATGGCACGAATACACCTGCAATGTAAGAGGTTGGACTAGACCGATTCGATCGTACCAAGTAGATAGTGAAAGAAATTAAAAGGAGGAAATAGTCAAAATCATGTGGGCGAAATTCATTGGTAAATAACGAGGAAATATCCCTCGATGATGTATGGGTGAAACAGACATAGAAGTGCAATACCTTTCCAACTCGTAGCCGAAATGATTTGTTGCACTTGATATGGGGAAATTGACATCAAGTATTAATTTGAACACCCATGGAAAAAAATCCGTACAGTAGTTAATAAATTTCCATTACCTTCTAATGAATATTTAACGAATGATTCAATTAAGTAGATATTGATCAGCAGGATTCATGCCGGATTTCTCACCGTCAAGGTCTACGTCCTCAGGAATACTTTTTCTTCATTAATCCTCTTCAGGCTCAAATTTTTTCGCAGTTCAGAAACGGACTTGAAAACGTGCCGATGAATGGGAATGATGGTGGTGGTGACGTATGAAAATTGTTATAAGAATATTAAAATCTTTTGTTAAAAGCACATTAATCATTCGTAGTCATTTGCTCCTAGAAAACGTTTTTATTAGTTAAGTAAAGCATAAATGAGATAGTTAAATTAAGTTAAGCCATGATTAACTGGCTTACAATGCAGATGACCTAAAAGCCCTTCACCTCCACATCATCCATTGCGGCAGAAGAGAAGGTTGCACAGCCTTTTCCTCTACTCTAGGAATCCTTCTCATGTAGACATTTGAATCAGTTTGAATTAGAATTCAGATATGAATTTATTTTTCTCGGCAGAAACTCCATTGAAATGAAATAGCAATTTACAAGAACATGACGCACTGTTCCCGGCTCAAATTCCGTATAATTGAGGTAAAAAGGGAGAAGAAATCAGAACCTAATTTCAAGGCTTCGAATACAATTTTATGCAGAGTCTTCCTCATAATGTAGAGTTATGTCCATTATTCACTCTGATATAATTGTAATGTGTATATGGGCCGGCGAATATGGTTTGATTGTAGAGACTCAAATATTTTAGTTATAGCTACAAAAGACAGTTTTCTATGCAAAATTCTTAGAAAATGAAAAATATAGCGTGAGTTCAAACATTTTTGACAACGACGCACCCGCTTTCGCTCCGAGCCTCCGACGTTCTTAACTTCTCAACGTGACATTATTAGAGACATGGAAAGAAAAAGAATATGAAAGATTGTTTACATAGATTTAAACTATGATGAAATTATAAAGTTTGTCACGCAATCCGTGTATCGTTGGGTATCATACAATAATTAAACATGACTTAAAACTCGTCTGCACTCAGCGCCGTGCAACCGATGATTGAGGCTTTAGGAAGGATCATACTTTCAAAACTCGCTAAGTGAACGTAAGTACTTACGCTCCATTTTCTTGTCTATGATTGATGGATCTTGCTTGAAAGGCCGTCAATGGTTGGCTGATGAACTTACGATATATTAACTTTTTTTGAAAGAATAGGCCTAGGTCGGGATGCTTCACGGACGTAGCTCTCGAGAAATAAATGTGTGTTAACAACTTATAACAAGTTAGTTAAATGCTGCTATACTCTTCCATTGTTTTAACGAACCATTGCTTTTATAATACATTTATTATCCTGATAATAATATTAGATATTAAAAATAAGAAGCTTTCGTCGTTGTAATTGGTATGTGTGAGGATAAGAAATGGTTAATTACATTATAATAGTTCATTATAAATAGTTAATTAAAAACATAAAAACTGAAAAAAACATTAAATTTAAAATGATTGTATTGTCAATTAGCAGTACAAATTTGTGTCAAGAAATTAATTCTACCCAATATACCAAAAATCATATATAAGACAAGTATTTATTTGGAAGAGATCCCATTGCTCTTGGAACTAATCGTTGGGGCAAATGTTTACTGGACAATAATTGTTCGAGCTTTGAGAATACGTATCTAACATTAAATATTCGTGTTCACTAATAACTTTTTTATTTAAAATTTTTGCTGTTCTCAGTTCGATGGCGAGAGTTTTTTTAATTGATCTTGCCGTATACTTTTACTTTCTTCGAAAGTCATTGTTCGATTTCATTGATATTTCGATATGCATAAGATGAAACTACCTGCTTCTTCAATTCTATGCTGCAAATTCGACATCAAATATATTTGTTCACAATTTGGAAGATCAATTGAATCTCGCTACGAGAAAGAAAGACATAACTATATATTCCCGAAACGAATAAGTTAGTAAATGAAATGATCCTGCTGCGTACGTACTCATCAGTCGCCCTATATCATTTGATCGATGATATTTTTCCTCCTCTGAGAGCTGTTCCTCTCACAACCGTTTCTGTAGATCAGTTTCAAATTTCTTGTCAACTAATCAAATATTTAATCGTCCATTTATCAAATCGCTGAAAATTTTTAGCCATTGTCAAGATTATTCAATTGTCTTCACCATCATTGATTGAGACAATTATGTCACCCCCACATCCTCCCGAAAAAGGGATGAGTCCCCCCCAGCAATGGCATCACTGCTCCATTCGTTTACCTGCGGTCGGAACCGTAGCGGCTTTCGCCCTCACCTCAGTCGTGGTTAGGCTGTTGTCAGTGCAGCGTGTGCGTCGCGCAGTCTCATCTGCCTCACTTCCCTGGGTCGTACCGCTTTTTCGGTGAGTATATCCTCAGAGTGAGTCCATGATATGATAGGAATTTTATTTCTTCTTGTCCGAAATGTCAGCGGACAAAAAGGAGGTATTAAATCAGTTCTGTATCACTGTCCTGATGCAAGTTCCGTAACTAATAATGGAATGATCACCGTTTAAATGACATGAGTAATCTATAGAGATATTCTTACTTAATTTCGAATATCATTTTACTGAGTATTTATATGTGATTAAATATTTTGTCTTTTTTCACCCACTAAGCCACTCTCTTTTTCTTCATGCTACTTACATGCGTACGTACTTCACTCGGTTTTGTGCTGCGAGGTTTTACTGTTTTATTTGGAAAGTGTGATTATGTCTTCAAACTGACATTCCACGACGCTTCATTACTATTTTCATGAGGTTTACTCAGGTTAGTTTCGTACTGATTGGAAACTCTGAAGGTGGATCTGTTTTTCTACGAATTCGTTGTATTTCTATTTGTAACGAAATTCTTACGATGGACGCAGTATGTTATCCACTGTATTTTTCCCCTTTTATTCAGCGAGCTTTCATTGGTTGAAATTCACAAAATTTTGTGAAGATTCTAATGTTTAAATGTTCAGATCATCATGTCATTCAAAGAGAAAAACTGGTGAAAAAATATGTGTTGGTGTCAAAAAGGGAGACTTTTACGTCGGAATCAATGTGTTTTTTCGTATGCACAACTCATACGTACTAATGAAAATTACGGATAGCACAGAAAAAATCATAAGAACAGAAAAAGTCAGAAGAATCATACAGTACAGAAAAAATCATACTACAATTTCATTTTGAAATTATAACTGCTGCAACATTCTTTGACATCGACTTTATTTGTTCATTCTTAATCTTAACAATAGATTAAGAGTTTGCCTCCATAAGTTGACATATGATAAACCATTCATTTCTTCGTTAACGGATAAGGTTTGACGCTGGATTAGTCAAAATTCTTTCAGCGTTATCAATGCTTTCTTACCTGATAACCTTCATCACCTCGCTAAGTGCTGCTTAAAATTACCATTTAGAAAGCTAAAAGATTGCCTCAAAGTCATGAAAGGAAACCAACCATGCACTCTTTCTTTTTAAATGGCAATCATATTTTATTTTATTAAACTCTACCAAAGTCATGGTTTTAATATCTGTGGAATTTTCGTTAAGGGAATCTATATTTTTTGACTAATTTAGTTCCGGCTGAAGCCGTTCGTTGGATGACATGCAGGTGAATTTGTTTAAGTAACCTCTGTGCCTTATTCGTTTTAGCGTGTACTACGTTATGCAATATACAAATTCAAAAGCCTTATGTAAGTTTATAAAAGTTTATTTGTGTTTTTGAAACCTGGCACAGCAAATAGCGACAGTACAGACGTGTTCCCAAAATACTGAAATGACGGAATTTGGCATCAAAGGTTGGAAAATTGAAGGAATCACCGATCCCAGGCAACGCCGGCCTAACCAGCAATTGTTATAAAAACACGGAAATATATCAGTATTTCTTGGTTTAGTTACTAACTGTTACTGATTTATATGCAGAAAAACATTCCAGCAAAAATTTTCATATTGTGGAAGTTTTTTTTATTTAAATTTATACAATTGTTACCGACTGGGGATACTGAATCTTAGTGGCACCTCGGTTCATCTTCTCCTTCAACTTCACCGAAGGCTTGGTTGCCCTTAAAAGTCAAGGTACCCGAGAAATATTATTTGAAGAATCATAGGCCGTTATTTGAGGTTTTAAAGTATTTCCTTACAGGCTCACGGCGAGTCGTTATAGTGGGTGGCAAGTCACGCTGTGCATGTTTTCTGCACATGGCAAGTCGCCTTTGTCCAGACGATGTGATCTATAGTCACTTCGCTTGTGGGGGAATTTTTCGATCGTGTGTGCATCGACGATTATCGCTCACTTAGAGCCCCCCAATCACTGAAGGACATGAAACTATACCTTTTAATAGAGTAGGCTGGGAGGTACATAAGTTTTTTATTAGCATCAGTGCATGAAATTATTTCAAGTCAAATGAATCATATTTATTTTCACTCATAACTAACCAAACAAACTGAAAGGTTATAAAAATGTTGTTCAGCTCCGCAAAAGCAATTCACAAAGGCTAGGTTGATGTCTCCGTGACAATAGTCTACGACATATTGAAATATTGCGTCTTCATTGCCTGCCTCCATAAGGCGAGCATCTCGACATGTTTGGTCGCATAGCATGTGGACTTGAATATACTGTAGGAGGCCTGCATGGCAAGTGTGCTATTTTAATGCACCACTCGAGCGCTGGCAGTTAAATTAACTGCCGTAAAACTGATAAGTCGCCAACACTAATGATTCTATTCACATGCCGACCAGTCGACGGTATCTGGGGCTGTGTAAATTCGAGCTCGAATTAATTAAAGAGTTAAATGGGTATTACGAAAACGAAGGACAAATCTGAATGTTTATGTTAAAATAAAAAGTAATGCAGAATTTGTAATGTTATTGGAACACATTGTGCGTAAAATATGTTCTTGAAATAATTGAAAACTTTAATAAACCCTGCAATTATCATGAGATAACGTTTTCGAGCATACATCAATTGCATTTAGTGGTGTCAGCTGCATTTTGTTCTATTCATACAAAAACGACTGATCGTATATTAGCGCCAGCACAAGTAAGTGCTAACTATATCTGTCATCGCTTACTGGGTCACTAACATAGTTTTAACCTAGGCACCACAATAATTAAACCTCTAAATAACTATGCTTTTATCCGAGACTAATAACGTCACCATTGTCAGCCATCAGTTTTACTGCGGCGTGATTCGCATTGATTTTTTTTTGTGTTATGACCGCTTTGTTTACCTCGTACTGTGGATTTGGTCTAAGAATTCATAAAAGGGGGGAAAATGTGTAGATTTGGTATGTAAATTAAAGAATACAATGTCCTGGTTAATTCATTTGACTTTGCGTGCCCCTTCAACCCATGGCACATCTTTGACCAAGTTCCTCAGTGTCGTTTTCCTGGAACTTTTCCTGTGTCCACAATGGGGACTTCCAAATCAAGTCATGGTATTGTTTCACGGTGTATAAGAGGAAGTTCTTCATATAGATACGCAGAAGTGCAGTGCATTTTGCGTGTCACTTACCTGGTTTTACAAGTTGTTGCACGTACGTACCGAAGATTCAGGATGTTTACATTGAGCGACCGTGCTGGGCAGGGAAAAAAACGCGTTAGCGTGACTTTGCGTTCTTGCAGAAGCGTCGTGCAGAGGCCAAGTCTGTATGCATGATAGGTTGTCTACCTTTTTATTTTTGTATGTCAATATATCCCTTCATTGTTTTTCTACAATTTTCTTACTTAGGTAAATTTTCAGTCCTTACAATTAAAAAAATTAGATTTTCTGTCCTCATGCATGTGGTCATAGTACATCAAGGCGCCTTCAAATTTTCACATTATTCTTCCTTCCATTAAGTAAAGAATGTCAAAATTTTTACAATTAAAAACGAATTATCGTTAACCGTAATCTCGCACTCAAGCCTTTCCTCATGTATTGTATCAATACTCGGTTACCGACAGGGCAAGTATGGCGTCCTAAGTCAGCTTCTGAAACGAATCAAAACACTATTATATATTATTTATTTTAATGCAGTATTTTTTCCACATTCACAAGTCCCCGGTCTGCTTCCAACAAGTCTAGGTTCTCCCCAAGCTCGGTACATCAGGCTGCTACTCCCACACAACGCCTCCACGAGGGTACCTTTACTACAGTCACACAAACTAACATTACACATTTTTAGTAGTTTATTTTTTTCGTCTTTTTGAATGTCATTGCGAAAAAAAAATCTCGGCAGATTTGCGATAGGAATGGTTAAATTTCCTGGTTATTATAGCCAAGTACTTAGATTTCTCGCTTGAAAATTTATCGGTTCTAAGCATCAATTTTAATTACTTTCGCGAATTTATTTTGAAATAGATGTTCATTCTTCTCTCTAGAGTTCATTTATTTTAATACGAGGTTTTACAATGTACATGATAAAAATATTTGTTCCCAGCGTTATGAGTAAATAGTTTGTCAATCAAAAAACCAATTTGTAGGTTCACTATAAGTTTCGAAATTTATGAATCTTTAATTTCTTGTCCTTATTTTGCACCAATAAACTCGTTTTTCGACTCGATTGGCCATCGTTTTCAATGAATAATTTCACAAAAATTGTGGATAAGACGTGTCGTAGAATCCGACCTAAAATGTATAGCAATGTAACGGAAATCAAAACTCAACAGCGTTTACCTTCANGAACCTGTCTCTTATACACATCTAGATGTGTATAAGAGACAGAGGCTAGCTAGCATGGTGCGCGCGACCACCATCACATGCATTAGAACATTGCATTATTTTTCATCTGACTTTGCAAGACGCGGAGCATTCTTATATGCATTCGTTGGACGTCATTTTATTTTTGCAACACGCAGCGCAACTTTTGACCCTTGCATGGCGCGGTCCAAAATAGGCTCTGCATTGTACGCCGCATGACTTCAACTTGAGCCCGTTGCATGCATGACGTCTTTGACGGTAAAGCGTTCGCCGCCCATCCTCATAAATTGGAATCAATTTATGTTTGATCTTTTAACACAGGACAGCATGCGTGCCTGTCGCGACGCGTGCCCTTGGAGACGTAGGAAGTGTTCTGTAGTGCGATCGATCAACTTCATGCATTTCTGAGCACATCGCTTGCGATTTAACCGTAAAATGAGATCATTAATAACGGTTTTGTCACGGTCATTCCAGTGTACAAGAAAACTTATAATCATGGAGAATCAGTTCATAACTTAACTTTTATTGCAATGCACTTCTCAAATTGTTAAATTAAAGGGATTCGAAAGTTCTTATATATATGCAAGTATTTCTTTAGCAATCAGATTTATTTTAATTATTCGTTTTTTAAATATTAGTGTTTTACTCGCTGAAAAATAATTATTTTGTTTTTATTCGTGACGAATTACACGTTGTGTTGTAATAGGACGTATCGTAAAAATGATCGAAATCTTTCTACATTAAGTTTCTCAATGCAGTTTTAAACCAGCTGGCTTCAGAACATCGATCAAATATCATTTTTTAATTTCTAACATTTAGTGGTGTTCCGTTAAAATATTTTTATTCGCTATGAATTTTTCGAAAATTATCTCTTTTTCTTCACTCACGTTGTAGTGAACTTTTATTGCCCCGGTTATCTGAACGATGTGCAGGATGTGAGATCGAGCTATTTTTTATTTCTCACCACTAGAATCACTTGCACTGTAAAGGCCCTGTCAGACTCACTTGCACTTTGCAAGCCCATAAAAGTCTTAAATTTTTTACCACTACTTTGCACCTCGTCTTCACCGGAAGAAGGTTCTCTCCCGTACAAGTTGAGAGTTATAACCTTTGAGCAAAAATTATTATTTATAAATTGCTTTGTTCTTTATTATAGCCTTCATAGTTTCATCCTATCAATCGGAAGTCGTTTCCACGATAACATAGAAAGATTTTTATTTGCGAGATATGCCCTGAAAGAGTAATATAACAATTATGTATGCATTTTTCGCGCTAACACGTTTACACATATGACAATTTATTTATAATATATCTTATCTCCCGCCACAAAAATAAATCAAGAGATGGAAGATGAATTGTGCATGCACCGGAAGGAAAAAACCCATTCGGAATGAAGACATTAGGATGTATTTTATTCATATATGAAGGAGTTATTAAATTAATTCACCACCACTTATGTGCAAATTGATCTTGAGCTAGTAACATTAAGCACGTTTGATTATTATTGAAATGATATTTGCAAGTTACAGATTTAAATTCATCACTTATCCGAACACACGCACGTGCTCATGCTTCATAAGAACATGCGTGCAAAACGCGAATTCTGAATACATTTCACGATGAACGCGAAGCAGTTGAAAAAAAAATTATCGGTTCACTCACGCAGAATTTACGCGTACGAGATACATCGTATAAAGACACGTACGTGATTTCCAAACTGAGCGATGTCCTCACGAAGAAACAAAAGCAAGTCGTGCGCGAGAAGAGGATGCGCAGTGCGTGCCCTCGCATCCTTGAGGCCACTCCTTAGGGACGCATTATGGTCGCCCTGAGGAGGAGCGTATGCAAAATTGCCAAGGGATTGTACGTAGCCTGCCTACACCTACCGACCGTCGCCTACACGCCCTGCCATCCTAACGTCTTTAGCCCTGAAAATCTCACATCCTACATATTCTCTCGCTCCGTTAGTATTGTTAACGCAAAAGTAAAATCTTCATTAGGGAAGATTAATCTATTTTTTAACCGATTAATTAGTTCTTCGCAGATTTAGTGTATATATTTGCGAGGTCTCGAACCTCAATATATAAGATATACATATTGAACTTTGAATTTGTAAGATATATTTTGCGAGGTCTTGTACCTCAATATGTTCTCTTTTTTATTTATTTCATAGACTCCTCCACTACTTATAACGAATAGTGAAACAGTAACGATATATCCCCGGTTTTTGTAACAAGTAGTGGAGTAACAACGATTTATCTCCACTTCTCATGACGAGAATGGAACAAAAACGATTACCTTCATTACTTCTGATGAGTATAGTGGAGTAACAACGATTCATCTGCACTACTTACAACAAGTTGAGATCTCATATACCGCCCACTATGTCGTGTGATGTGTTTGCCCTGTCAGGTTGTCAACATTTTGGCGCGCACTCTACCCACAGCACAAACAGGCGGTCAAATCCATTAAATCCGATTTGATTCGATCAATTTGTTTGTATGACTGAAGCAAATTGCGTGACCGAACTCGCGTCATTCAAGACTGCAGGAACTGCTATCGGCTGAGCCGAGGGCGTTTTATGGATAGAGTGGTGATAAGAACTCATGGTTTTCGTATCGTTAACTCACGAGTTTCCATAATTCAAGAACAATGGGAATTTCCATACAGTTATTGAAGCGTATTTTGCAATTATATACGTAACTTCTTTCTCTATTTGGAAATTTCGGACGAATCTTTTGCGAACTATTTTCTTTAATCGCCTGTTTTCTTCTTAATCGAAACGAGTAACTGTAAATAGAATACGCAATCTTAATCAATGATATTATACTTCTTTAATGATGGATTTTATATTGATGATAATATGAACGATATTTGCGGTTTGCTGTACTTATTACGATTCTAAGGAAACGAGCTGCGAAAAATGCATTTAATTCTATCACTTTGCTTGTTCTTACGTTGCCACGATATGAGTATATTGGGGAAAAACTGATGATAATCACTCAAAATCAATAAAAAATTGCAAACTTTGTTTTCAATACGAGTAGAAGGAACCAAGTCGTGGCTCACGTATTGTGTCTCACAATTTACCGCACGCACTGTCGGGACCATTGCTCTGGCCCGCTAGGGCAGACAAATTCTGGAAATCTGAATTATATTACGAAATCAGAATTATTCTAAATAATAAACAAATGTTTCTTTTAATTAAATCTGCTTTGATTATATTTTTATTCCTCAATACATGCGGCGACGAATCTTATATTTTTTCAATATCATGGGATCTGAACGCTATGTGGCATCACCATGCGCGTAAATTGGTCACCTATATACAGTGGTTATGAGATCATCATGCAGAGCAAATCTCCCTCAACTTACTTCATCCATAACCTTTGAATACATGAAAACTATGGGTGCGAATTTTTGCCGTGGTGTAGAGTTGTCGTCGTGGTGTATAGTTGTTGCCATGGTGTAGACTGTAGAGGTATTGCCATCGTGCAGATGTTGCCATGGTGTAGTGTTGTTTTCGTATTGTAAAGTTGTTGCCGCAGTGAAGAGTTATTGCTGTGGTGTAGAATTGATGCCGTGGTGTAGAGTTGATGCTATGGTGTAGAGTTGCCGTGGTGTAGCCGTGAGTTGTTGCTGTGGTGTAAAGTTGCTGCCGTGGCGCTACTGGTATAGAGGCCATGCACTGGTGCAGAACTGAGGAATAAGGTTTGAGGTGGAGTATAGTCTTCATAAAATTTTTATATTATTCGTTATGTACAACTGTACTGAAATTATGCAATTGCATGTGAACTTTACTATTGAACTTCAGTATTGCTCTACGATACTTTAATAACTTATCGAAAGCTTTTTACAAGAAAATAATCAGTATTTCGAAGAAAGTTCAAGACTTTCCGTATCATCCGGAGTAATTTCGCAGCAAAGTAACGAATAACGCGCAACGCATGGCCGGGCACTTTGCAGATGCCCCAGCAGAGCTTGTCTTGATTTGCATGTGAAGGCCAGATAATTACTGAGTGAACTCTGCTCCTCATCTCGCTTAATAATGACACACGCTTTTTCTTCAACTTTCGCTATACTTTAGGATCTGTTCTATAAAAGATGTTCAGGTAGGTGCCTGAGGATGTGAGTGATGATAAAATTGTGAGATAAGCATATCAATTGTTAATGTGCGTAAATTTAAGCATTTTATTCAAATTCAAATGCTTTGAGTATGTAGTCTCTGTGAAATTTTAACAAGATACTCTCAGTCATGTGGAAAAAACAGGCATGAACTTGAAATGTTTCCGTTATAGGCTCTAACGATTGCACCATAACTATATTTTGACAGTCAAAAGTATGCTGTAACAATGGTTGCGTTTATTTACTATAACTCTAGTAAACCTATGATTTTAATCCCACCTTGTGTTCGCCATGCGTAAGTTCTCCTCGATATTTCAGCGAGTATCTGAAGTGATCTGATTGAGCCTCAGACAATCGAACGAAGAGCGGCGAAGCTTGGGCGAGACACGATTTCTGCAATGAGACCGAGCTGGCAATGTCTAGGGAGGAGCCCGACATATAGTAACTTTATCTCGTTCTTTCAAAGTCTTGCGGTTGATAAAGGATTCGAGCTGCTGCTCTAACGACCGCTTTTGTGTCGATGAGAGCGATGGCAGTGATCATCAATCGCCATGCTTATTTTGGGTATGTTCGATTTGTACTCGAAGAATGTGTGCTCTTTTTCTGGGTACAAGGTTTATGCGTTCGATTGGACTGCGAGCGCAAAATAATCAGAACAAGAAAGGGTTTTACATTCATTGATGTGTTAGATGTGTTGAAAAAATTAATGATTGGTTTTTGAAATTTTTTTTCAAGTAGTACATAATATTAAAGAACTTGTGAATGAACTGCAACATGGAGGTTTTGAGATGATGTTAATTAATGAACTTGCTGCCACACAGTAAATCAATTAAGGCAAGTCCTGTACGCGATGTCAATGACACTTTAGTCTATAAACTGTGAAGTAAAATTCTGCTGAAGAAGAGAGTCTGATCATCACACCATAATTGCGCATGGTGAGCATCGCTTAGCTGAACCAAACCAAGTTTGGATTCCTTTGCATTCTTACATTGAAACTGCAGAGATATATTAAGATAAGCTTACAACACCCTCAGTGTTGTCGTCGAAGTATTTTCTTTATCATGCATTACTTGTCGCATCTTCCTTGACTCGATAAGCTAGCTGTTCATTTAATTGTTTATTCAGCGTGAGTGTCATCACATTTACAGATCGGAGATAGGCTTCCCAACAGACATCTGATGTTGTTTCAACGACATTTGGCTGGTGATTTTCTTTCATTATTTAACAAACTATTAAAAATTTAGAGTGGTCAGTAGTAATCCTGGATGATTTGGGATTCACAATGCACGCCATAACTATGAGGTCGAAATTGTTATTTGAAAATTGCTTTAGTTTTTGCTTTATTTTCAAGGACGGGGATAGTTTTTTCAAGGACAAAATACTCATAGTGTGAATAATGAAAATAACTCCCTGCATCTTTATTCTCTCGTTCATTTTTTGCTCTCATCACCGATCCATTTCATGTTTTTCACTCTTTTTGGACATTTAAACAATCACTTCTCCCTTGTTTTAAATTGGTGGCGTTTCTGGCTACGAGCTGGTTTGTAAACCCTAACGAAACTAACGCAAGTTAGCAACTTACTTAGGAAGTTTTATCCATTGTTATTTCTTTACGCATACAGTTATAATGACCGTTTTGCATGAAATATCTTCGCGTTTGAAAAAAATTTAGTGTCCTGGGCGAGCAAAAGGAAGAAAGTTTCCATTTTTAGCTTCGCGTAATAATAATATAAGCATATTTTTTCTGCATCTATAAATGACCAATCGAACCATGAAAATAATGAAATTCCTGTTCATTTGGAATAAAACTTATTTACTGAAGAGAATAAGACATACTATATAATAATTGTTTATTGAACTTAAAAGAATCTTAATGCTAGAATTATTAGTGGGAGGTCCTAAACAGAAGAAATTTTTTCATCGAATGTTCCTGCGTAGTAAATATAGGATATTTTGCATTTCTATGATTTTATTCCCAATTAAACAATGCATTTCACTGAATTTTTTATTTGATTTCGCTATCATATGGCTTAATAATTCCAAAAGCAATGTGGCCTGACTTAGAACGGAGGCTCTGTATATCTTAATGTCAAGTTACTGTATTATTTGAATGACTAATTCTTGCTGGGCGTTGAGATCAAATCGATCCCTTCCTTGGCAACTGAAGAAGATACTACGTTTAATAAACGCTGATACAACAAAACAACTTTTATTTTACCGTTGATTCAAAGTCTGATGTTTGGTGCTTCGAGTGCTTATATTGCTAATCCAACTTCTGCTCGTTCATGATAAACAAATTTCTTCGTTTCCCAGGTACTGGTCAAAAGAAAAAATAAATCCGTGTTTATTTAGTGACTTTTAATCAGGAAAATGTTCACTCAATCATGGTTAGAGCAAGTGATGACAAATTAATGTCGCGCGTAAGATAATTTATTGATCATCGATTCAAGCCAGCGCCAGTCGGGAACCAAAAAACTATTGAACTTTATGTCGCCTAACTGGATTATTCCAGTTGTAAAATTATTCATATGCATCTATGTACGTTATTTTTCATTATTCCAGTGATGATTCATATGTATTTATCTACGTTATTTTTGGCTGTAGTAGCGAGAAGTTCGACACCCACGGGCTGGCCTTGACATGAGTCGTACTCTAGCACTACCGGGTTACGCTGCCTCAATAAGGACAAAAGGGCGCCTGAAATGCGTCTCAAAACACTACTTCTGCCGCCCCGCGCGCACTTAGCAACTTTGCGCGTGGGATGCGCGCTGAACTCTCCTATATACGTTAGTGAGTTAGAGGCTGTTAGACGACAGGCATTGCGAAAATCTCGTATCGCAACTTATTCTCTTTGATTTATTTTGTCGGTCCTTTCAATATACTTATAACGAGTAGTTGAGAAAAAATTTCTCAACTACTCGTTGAGAAATTAATCGAACTGCAATAATATTCTTCACATTATACTGGCACAACTGCATGCTAGAATCCGATATATTTTCAGACGTTCCATTTTCACCCCCATTTCTAGTTAACTGCTGCGGCAATTTCAGTAATGCATTCAATGTGTGAAAGCTAAATTTTTATCGGAACATATTTACACAAGCTTATTTAATAGGACAAATAATTTTTCATTTCTGCAGGTAGTTATTTGTGTTACTACAATTAATTCGTAGCATAATGTACCCCATTGTATATAGACGCAGACGAAATATATCGGAAATATATATATCACGACGAATAATTATCATAAAATGAATGGTTAGGTATCAGAAGCTGAAGAATGTCCGAACAATTAAAAAAAATTATTTCAAATATTTTCTCTATAGGTATATAATTTATCGCACTTTGTACCCAAATGTTCAATGTAATAATTTCCTTGCCCAAGGAAATTGTTACCAAATTTGATTGTCTCCGCTGACTTTGACAATAAAGGAGCGAGCTGGGCGGCCTCTAATTATGGGCGTTCCCTTATTGCGAAATAAATAATTACGTTCTAGGAAATAAGCTTATATAGATTGTGCTGAGCGAAGGAATTCCTTATGCGGATTGAAGGATACTTGCGGGGCATCATTTGGGTGTCTGCCAGACGAATTAGTACTATGAGATATTGTCGTCATTATAACAATCATACCATTCAATTAATCAATCCTAACTTTTACGATGAAGTAAAGTTCAAAGTACAAATTTCTATCTGCTGAGCTTGTACGTCTTCAATTTACAATATTCCTGACTCGAAGTGTTTGAATGAAATAGAAATTCTGAGAATTAAAATCGACAGGATAACTTTCAACACGGTCGGATTCTCAAAATTTAATGATGAAGTTCAAAGAAATTTAGCTTCTAATCATGCTGTGCTCAACGATGAAAAATCTTTATTTTCTACTATTTGTCGAGAATAGCACTGTTATCGTACGTCTGAAAATATACCGGATTCTAGCATGCAGTTGTGCCAGTATAATGTGAAGAATATTATTGCTGTTCGATTAACTTTCACAGGCTAGCAAACATACAATGCATGTATACGGCTGGACGAGACAATTGTATGAATTATCTATCTTAATTATACAACAGTCATGCAGCCAAGGTAGGGTAATGTGGCACAAGTGTGTTGCAATAGAAAGCTGTGAGGAAAGTATTCATGGCAACAACAAACCATGAATAAGAAAGTATTCATGGCAACAACAAACCATGAATAGGAAAGTATTCATGGCAACAACAAACCATGAATAGGAAAGTATTCATGGCAACAACAAACCATGAATAGGAAAGTATTCATGGCAACAACAAACCATGAATAGGAAAGTATTCATGGCAACAACAAACCATGAATAGGAAAGTATTCATGGCAACAACAAACCATGAATAGGAAAGTATTCATGGCAACAACAAACCATGAATAGGAAAGTATTCATGGCAACAACAAACCATGAATAGGAAAGTATTCATGGCAACAACAAACCATGAATAGGAAAGTATTCATGGCAACAACAAACCATGAATAGGAAAGTATTCATGGCAACAACAAACCATGAATAGGAAAGTATTCATGGCAACAACAAACCATGAATAGGAAAGTATTCATGGCAACAACAAACCATGAATAGGAAAGTATTCATGGCAACAACAAACCATGAATAGGAAAGTATTCATGGCAACAACAAACCATGAATAGGAAAGTATTCATGGCAACAACAAACCATGAATAGGAAAGTATTCATGGCAACAACAAACCATGAATAGGAAAGTATTCATGGCAACAACAAACCATGAATAGGAAAGTATTCATGGCAACAACAAACCATGAATAGGAAAGTATTCATGGCAACAACAAACCATGAATAGGAAAGTATNGCCACCAACTGCGTAGGAACGACGCGTTGTTATGCCACCAACTGCGTACGAACGACGCGTTGTTATGCCACCAACTGCGTACGAACGACGCGTTGTTATGCCACCAACTGCGTACGAACGACGCGTTGTTATGCCACCAACTGCGTAGGAACGACGCGTTGTTATGCCACCAACTGCGTACTAACGACGCGTTGTTATGCCACCAACTGCGTAGGAACGACACGTTGTTATGCCACTAACTGCTGCCAGCGCGAGGTGGCATCGTTTCAGTCGGAGCTCTCGCCCCCTAAAAGGACTCGAGCGAGTTTTTTTTAAGAAGATTGTTTGCCCTCACTTTCCCACTGCAAGTTTTCATTTGAGGGGTGAAATGTATAAAATAATTTCGTTTAATTTTAGGGAGTTGCACGCAAAATTTATGTGATTGATGTTTTTGTTAGACAGTTACATTGCGATGGAGAATTTACGGAAAATTACTCTCACTTGTCTATATAGAAAAAATCCAGTAGCTTTCGGCCCTAACGTGCCCTTGGCACTTCAAGACCTCTGCATTGAGGAATAGAAGGTCATACGTGCATTGGAATCTCAACGGAATTTATAATTAATTGGCACAATCAATGGATAAGTTCATCGCACGGCAAAAGAAACGTTCGGAATATTAGTACCGTGCCCAAATTAGGCTTTCGGTGGAACTAATTAATCAATATTTGTTTGGAGTATAGGCTTCTTGTTAGACTAATTGAGCAGTAATGCAGGTTTATGAGCTTGATGTTTAGATTGTTGTGAAGAAGAGATTTTCTAAAGTACGACTTGACATACTTATTCTTTTGTACTAACTTGAATTAACTACATGATCTATAGGCTGGTTCTATATATATATAGCTGGTTATTCCCCATGCTATGGAAGATAGGAAATTGGTAAATAAATGTAATGTTTTATTAGTTAGGTTGGAAGTTTGATTTGTTTCCAATGTACAAAGTAGTGAGATCATGGACATCGCAATCTCAACAATTTTTTTTAAATTCTCAAACAGTGCTTGTATTTTAATGGAATTTACATGGCCTTTGTTTTTTGCTTAGGTGGCAAATTTCCATCTTTACTCAGCAGTTGCTGTATTTCATCTCTTTACCACCCAGCATCCTGACCTTTGCTTGCACTTATTATTTAGCACACGTGGCTTCCGCCCGACACCAACATGGAACTCAGGCCTTAAATTACAATTAATAATTTTCGTTTATGTTTTAACCACAACTTGAAGTGATGTATCATTATTATAGGGTTTTATTTTGTATGTTTGTATATTTAAATGAATTATGGCCGGGAACAGGAATGCTGTCAATTTGGAACACTCAAGCTCACATTTCGTTCATTCAAGTTGTGAATATTTTAATTTGCTCGAGGAAGGGTAACTCCGTTATTAGGTTTTTGGAAGATTTTTAAAGGCAGATTTATTTGCATTATCCAAATTACCTTCAGTCTGAATTTGCAAAATTTGTTAACAATATTTATGCATAGATTTTTATATTTATCGGCTAACGCCCTTTGAAAATTCTGCATTAAGGTAGTGATGCAACGCTGCACAATAAGTAAGTTCATTTTAAATGTATTCATTGTAAATGTATACATGTAAGTTCATTTTAAATGTATATCATAAGTTGATTTTAAATGTATACATGATTTGCGTATATTTTTTCTTTCTCTAGATTTTTGTTGAAGTTAGGCTGTAGTCCGCAGATGTCGAACGTCCAATTGAAGGTCAGGTCTGCGGAAGTTCAAATATTTTTTGTTGTTATTAAGAAAGTGCTGCCTGGCGCTGAGGTCGCGTAATACGTCGCTGCGGCTAACTTGCTCGAATTCATTTTATAACGTTGATGATTTGCCCCTTTGTATAACAAATATCTTATTAACACTAAATTTTAATCTAATTTTTGTGAAGTGTATTCGTCTGAACTTTCCGCTGAAAAAAATTATTTTACGTATTTTATTGAGTTTGCTACTTCCACTGTTCGAATTCTACAGTCTGTTGACTTCCAAGGTTTGCAGGTTTCGTTTCGGCAAGTTCTTTGTTTTTCAGACGTTCGTGATGGGCGTAACTTCTTTGCAAAAGAGGATCGTATATGAGGGACTTCATTAAAACCTTATGATGAGCTCAACTTTTTTGCTGGTCTGGCAGCGCTCTTCCATCATTTCCACCAGATTGTTGGATTGTGCCGAAATTTTGACTCTGCATACTACTGGATTGTTAAAATTTGCACTGTTTCTCTACTTATTTTTTGTCCGCTGTGGAAGACATGGCAGGCTGTGCTGAATTCTGGTTTTAAGCTAGATTTTATCGTAACTCAAATGAACGTAAAGTCTAAAAACACATTAATAAAATTAAGCGCTATTTCAAATTCTCAGAGAAACACGAGTTTCGAATTATTTAATTTCACCTCGTATGCAAATACGTGTAAGTTTTATGCATCATAAAGAATAACATCAATGTCATTGACATGATAAATAGTATGAAAGTTGTCCATGTTAATAATTTCGTCATTCAGAACGATTATGACAGGATAACCCAACAAGTTGCCTCGACGATATCCTCAATGTCAGTTATTGCAAAACTAATTGTTTTATGCTCAGTATTCACTGCAACTACTGAACTGTTCTAACTTTTCAGTTGTTCCATAAGAATAATATGCGCATGCGTGTATAAGAAGCGATTGCAGGTGCAGCCTTCCTCTCTTTTTATGTACAGTATTAGTTAATTGCGCAATATCCTCCCCGACCGACGGACAGCAAGGCAAGAAGATCATTACGTCTTCACTTCTTGCTGCCTCATCGCATCAGTGCCTGGAGCATGCAGATGAAGCCAATACTGGAATCTTCTATAAACTTCAATAGGTTACCGTTTTTCCTACTCCGAAGTCCAACACTGTAAGAATCGGGACAATCGATTTCAAAATGATTGCCTGTTGTAAGAACGAGCTCATTATTTATTGTGCTGCCATTAAACTTAATTTAACTGTAGTAAGCTTACTGGAATAATTAGAATGTGCGTACTTCTATGTCTAGACTACAATGGTTGGGATAAACCTATGATTTTAAGTGTATAATTAAGGATCGGGAGTATCTGTGTGGCTGTCAAGACGATCTCAGCAGCTGGTTTGTATAAAGGGAACATCTGAACCTTTCTTATGCAAACCTGTATTCATTACAGGTTTAGAAAGCTGCACGTATAATCCTATAATTTCAAGCTCATAATTTATCGACTCAAAGCGGCAGCTGGACTCGTCTAAATCTTGGACTATCAGCAGTGGTCACCCATAGTGTGCTTACGTATTGAATAATATTTATATTAAATATCACGTAACATATGCTGCCCAGAGTGCCACGCTAGAGAGAAGAATGAGAAAGCGATAGTATAGGGTTTGCGCAGGGATGTCGATTTCTCTCGCTGTCGGGATGCGGGTAACCAAATATTTTGGTCGCGTTAAACCACCCATCGATATCATATATATTTAACAAAATGTATAATATTTAATACCTTATTAATATTATTATAAAGTAACATCAATATTATATTAAATTAGCAATGAATCAGACATTGAATTTCAGCTTGGTTTCTCTATATTTCATTTTTTTGTGATATACTGGTTTCACTTTCAGCGTAAGATCTGTCACACGATCTGGTGTGTGGCTTGTGATCGAGTTTTTTTCACCTCTGTGACATTTATAAGTTGCCCTCTTGATGAATCATATGAATGACCACAGGGCAGAGCTAGATTAAACTAAATTCATCTACAATCTTTGAAGTCACTCCATAGCAGTGAAAGTTATGTGCCTCATTTTCATTGGATTTCAAAAATTACTTTATATTCACCGAAAAAAAAACTAATTACTACTTATTAATTGCTAGAAACCTCTTCAGAAAAGTTGGCTGGTTAGCTTGACGTTCAAGAATTTAAAAGAGAAGAAAATTGCCTGAAAAAATTATCATATTTTTCAAAAAAAAATGTTATATTCGTTTTTCGAAGCAATTGAAGCTTTTTTTGAGACCCGCCGCAACATAAGATCAAAAGAAACTTGTTTAAGAAACGATTTCTGTGAAAATATGATGAATTTTCATGAAATTTACTGTCTCTAAATTTATGTTTAACCCGCAAATCATGCAATGAAATTATTGCTTGAATAACTATTTAAAAATATAATATTAACTCTATAAAAATAAATTTTATATTTTTAGCTATGTATGCTCGTTCTTTAATTATATTAAATTAGGCATTAATGCAAGTTTTAAATGTTATACGCATAGCAGATCGGCCCTAGCATAGATTACATGCACCCACTCCAAGCTTCCTCATGCAGCAATACCATTTTTTCAGCAATGTTTATTGTTTTAATACATTATATTTAACATAAATATACAGAACGTAACCGTTAAACTCGTTCCAGGTCCTCCCTAGCATAGATCACATGCCCCACTCCAAGCTTTTTCATGCAGCAATATCGCTTTTGTTTCAGCAAAGTTTGTTGTTTTAATACATTAAATATAGCATATGCATGCATATATACATTATACATACACAACGTAACCGTTAAACTCGTTCCACGTCCGCCCTAGCATAGATCACATGCCCCCTCTCCGCGCTTTCTCATGCAGCAGTACTGCTTTTGTTTCAGACATGTTTGTGATTTTAATACATTATATTATAACATATACATATATTAACAAATATATATATATATATACATTATATACACAACGTAACGGTTAAACTCGTTCCAGGTCCGCCCTAGCATAGATCACATGCCCCCACTCCGCGCTTTCTCATGCAGCAGTACCGCTTCTGTTTCAGCCACGTTTGTAGTTTTATAATACATTATATATATTATATACACACATTAACATATATATATATATATACATTATACAAACACAACGTAACCGTTAAACTCGTTCCAGGTCCGCCCTAGCATAGATCACATGCCCCCACTCCGCACTTTCTCATGCAGCAGTACCGCTTCTTGCACGCACCGTTTATCCGGCTCACTCAACTCCATATTTAGCAGCCAGTCAGATAAACGTAGGTGTCTGTACTCAGAGAAATGAGTGACAATTTGTCCAAATAGCGATGCAAGCCTTGTTCTTGTGTGTGTCATTCTGAACCAGTGCTGACCGGCAAATGAGAGTATTAGCCTTACTTACAAAAAGTGTCACTATTTGAAGTGTATAACTCATTCATGTTACTGCATGCAAATCACAGTCAACTGACCAGACATTTAAGTTTTATACTTAAAAATTCATAAATTATCTTTTATTATTTATGTATTTTACATATAAAATCTGCAAACTGTGTTATCGAGCCTGTTCTGTCAAACGTGGATAACGTTTATCGTGAATAGACTTTTTTGATCGAACAATAAGATAGCTGATGATAGATAAGATAATAAAACGGATGTTTTCCGTGCATGAATCGTAAATTTCCCCGTACCTTCTTCACCGCTCTGAACCTACATATTTTGCGAAGCCATGAATTTTTAATTCATCGACAAGTAACATTCATTCCCATGCATTTCTTAATTGCAGGTTTCTGTCGTCGAGAAAAAAATTTAATCAGCCAATATCTTGCCGAAGATTTATTGCTCACTTATACTTTCAATTACCAGGTCCGGTGGACGATCGCCTTGTTTAATTACCTACCTGTGATGTGGGCGATTATTCATTAAAAATCGAGCGAAATTTATCTCTAAATTGTTGAATCATATAGTTTTTAATTTCATTTTTTATTGTTGTAGTCCTTATGAACATCATAACGCAAATTCTTTACATTTATGTCGTAGAAATGAATCTACGCAGGATAAACGAGTTCATGTCAGGTAATAGCCAAACTTTTAGACAGAACTGTCAGGAGTTTTGATAATATAATTTTGAACAAATCACGCTAAATTGCATTACTGATCTAAGTTTGTGGCAGCTTGTGAGATAATATTCACTCAAAATAATTATCCCATATTTACTTGGGCAAAAGTCATAAAATTAAATTATTTTATATCAACTCCTTTTGTTATTGCGTCCTTAATACTGGTATTGTCTGTATAAGTTCAAAATTGATTGTTGGATTCGTGCTTCAAGACTACGAAGATCAAAAAAATAATTACCTATGCCACATTTATTCAGGCAAAATTCATAAAATGAAATTGTTTTATATCCACTCCTATTCATGTTATTGGGCACTCAATGTTAGCATTGTCTGTACGAATTTAAAATGGATTGTTGGATTCATGCTTCAAGACTACGTAGATCAAAAAAAATAATCCCACATTTATTCAGGTAAAACTCATGAAATGAAATTGTTTTATATCAACTCCTTTTGTTATTGCGTCCTTAATACTGGTATAGTTTGTATAAGTTTAAATTGATGGATTTGTGCTTCAAGACTACGAAGGTCAAAAAAATAATTACCTATCCCACATATATTCAGACAAAATTCATGAAATGAAATTGTTTTATATCTACTCCTATTCATGTTATTTCGTTCTTAATGTTAGCATTGTCTGTACGAATTTTAAATGGATTGTTGGATTCGTGCTTCAAGACTACGAAGGTCAGGAGGGCGTAGAGGCATAGCCGAGGGCCAAGGTCGGCTTAAAGTCACGGCAAGGGAGCAATTTGGGAGCCAAATCATCGGTTGAGAGCCTGGGAGCCGAGAATTGGCCCCGTGTGGATTAACAATAAGTTCAGTATAAGTAGGGTGGCTTCTTAAAAGCAAGGTAGCTTATTTATGCTACTGACGACAGTAAGAAATTGAGATCAAATTTTTTGTGGGCATCGGATTTTTAGATTTTTAGCCATATGTACATCTGAGTCAATATCGATATTTCTTCTATTTTTGTTACATATTCATACGGGCAAGAATATCACACCTAAAATGTAGTGAACAACAATCTTAATCATTCATCAGATTAATTTTTTTACAACCAAGATTAAAGAGCCAATATAATCCGAATACAAAATATGAATTGTCAGCGCCGGTGTGCGCTTTCTTTTATACTATTCAAAGAAATAGAACAGGAAATTATATCGAGAACAAATCAAACTGTCATCGTTTGAGCAAAATAGAAAACATTATTGTTTTTTCTTTATATTGCACTAAGTTCTCTGAGAGACATCGACCCGGAAACTTCCCCATTCATTTTGGTTAAAGTTATTGCCGGATTATAACCCTCACATTAATTATAATTTATGATTGACCCTCTGGAAACTTTCTATGTTCATATCAAACTATTTTCTTATTTTCTTAAGTTGTGTGATTTTGAACACTTTGGGTCATAATTTTTCATCACCTGAACATTTAACGACGAGGTACGAGTAAAAAATATTTACCTTTAATTCGAAGAAGCTACCTACACCATACTAACATACATCATATGATACATGTTCAGTTATGGCATTTTACCAAGCCATAATATTAAAACCATTCTCCTCCCAGTTTAGTGATTTCGGTGTTGATAAATATCACTACGCACGTTCGCCAGAAAAGATACGTATTTAGTTGCCACATATCTCAAATTTATATTCATTGAAAGCTATATTGTGTTGCATGGGAGTGGTAAAGCGTGAATTCCATATTAGGTTTTCTTATTCGGTCATAAAACTGAACTTCACTGGATGCTTTTCACACTTGCAAATTTACGAGCCTGCAAGTGAAGGACATAGCGAGCACTTCCTGGAACAATATAGGAGTAACTACACTAATTGTGCTGCGATATTCAACTAACCTTGTTCATAACGAACTAACTAGTCTTTTAGTCTTGACTTTGCAGGAAGTGAATATAAAGTAGTTTCATGAGTTAATAATTTCTTCGCGCTCTTTTGGCGAATGTTTATGCTAAATTTTGATCAAAATATGAGGCTCTAAAGCCATTTCGAACAGCCAATTGTTCTTTTAAGTCGTTCTGAATAGCTAATAATTAATTGAAGTGGTTCCGAACAGCATGGCATTGTTCTTGTAAAACTCGTTCATCACTTTGGTTTATTGCGACCAATGTTGTCAGTGTGAGATGTTACCAATAAGGCATGATGTAGTCGACGCGACTTTGTAGTGTAGCTTCGTTGATACAAATGCTTTACCGTGACCACATTGCCTTTCCTAAAGAGGATCGTTGTGTCAGCTAGACGGTCCCGGAGTGGGAGGCGACCTAGCAACATGCAACGTAATATTGAGAGAGGGCAGTAACATATTATTGAGGGAGGGCCATAACATATACTATTGAGGGATGGCCGCAACATAATATTGACGGAGGGTCTATACATACTATTGAGGGAGGGTCGCAACATTGTACTGTGGGAGGGCCGCAACATAATATTGATGGAAAATCGTAACATATTATTGAGGGAGAGCTGTAACATAGTATCGAGGGAGGGCAACAATATACTATTGATAGGACCGCACCATAATATTGAGGGAGGGCCTCAACATTGTACTGATGGAAGGCCGCAACTTAGTATTGAGAGAGGGCTGTAACATATGTAGTTTTTAAGGAGGGCCGAGAAATAGTATATTGAGGAGGACTGAAACATTATTGATGCCGGACCGCATCATAATATTGAGGGAGGGCCGCAAGATATTTTATTTGAATCGTTTTGTGCTGGAAAGTGTTGTACTAGGCAGAATAGTACTGGGAATAGTATATATTGTGGAAAGAAAAATGTGCAACTATTCGCCTCAATGCATTTTATATATTATCGTTTATTAGGCCTTTCTTTAATTTCTGCCGCAATTTAAGTGGAAGGAATACATATATTTTCTGCATATACCGCAGCCGTCATTGTTGTTCTAGCAATTTTCTCTGCGTTGCTCGTCTTGTTGGACGTGAAGAATTGTGTAAAACGAAATACAAATGTTGAACGCATCGAATCTTTCGTTTTACTTTGTATCTGTCGCAATGAAATGTGAGCGTATATTGACAGGGCGTTTGCGATGTTGTCACTCCTGTCCAACTCAGTGAATTATTGCAGCCAACGGCTGCACCTTCTCCCCCGAGGTGCTACACCCACGGATGTTCTTCATTAAGAGACTCGTTGTGAAGATGTCGTTAAAGTTAGGCACTCAGTCTTCGCCTGTTATGAGCAACGTTAATGCGTCTTTGCTTGGACTGGTCGTTGTAATACACAAAATTCATTGATGTTGAAACCGATGCTTTAATGAAATAAAATAATGAATTGATGGCAGCGATATTCGATGTCTCGTGTGAGGAACTATGAATTTAAGAGCAATCGAAGGCGTGTTTATTTTCATTTTTGGCAACAGACTTTAAATTTTTACTAGATGGATGAGTTTGTGAAAAATCTACTCGTCTCTCAATAATATTAGTTTTTAACTAAAACCACAATCCGCTAATATTGCCTCATTCTTTTCAGGTTGAACCACAAGAAACATCGTACGGAGCAACAAACCGTCCTCCCGCTAGCGCATATAAGGGAAACCCCAATAGGAAGCTCCCTAAATCGTAAGCCTCTGACAGTAGAATAAGTTCCTGAATTTACCTACGTCGCTCTCAGAAGCTGCGTGCGGCCGTCGGTCGATCATGGGCACCTTGACTCAAAGACCTCCGTTCGGTGACGGACTTTCCCGTCCATTTTTTGGAGGATTTTCCTTCAAGCATCGCTCGGCATCCCCTGCCCGCAGGAAACTGTTCCCAGACTCCCCAGTAAGAAAAACCTCTGCTTCTCAGCCTCCAGCCGTGTATGGGAACGGTCCTCTCTACAAGTCTACCACAACGTACTCCTATGCTCCGTCTTCAGTGAGTGATGGCTTACCTCCTCGTAAATTTTCTGGCTTGATTTCGTCCCTCGAGGAAACTTCGCGTCGTTCTTCCCGCGCCACTTCGCCGTTCGATGATTTCAACAGCCGCCGAAGCTCTCGAGCCACGTCGCCATTTTCTGAAGAAAATTTTGGACGTCGACGCAGCCGTGGATACACAAGAACTTCGTACAGGGAGTCGTCGCCATTTGACGATGATATCACATCCTACGCTCGATCAGAGTCTCCCATGCAAAGTTTCATTGACTCGCTCAGGTCCCGGACGCCATCACCGTCTGGACGGAGACCCTCGCGAGAGTCTCCCACTCGGCGGCGATCGTCATCTGCTTTCTCCGATGCTGCGATCCGCCGCATGAACAATTCTCCGTACGCCACCCTGCCGCGCAGGCGCTCCCAGTCGCCGGATTTTCGAGCCATGTCCCTGACTCCGGAGTCGGGGCCTTCGTCACTTCCAGGGGCAACCCGCCGTGCGACCTCCGTCGACATCTCCAGCGATTCGCCTTCAGCAAGAGCCAGTGAGTAAAATTTTGAATATATTTTATATTTTCTGAATATACATAATATTTTCTTGCACAAATTACTATTGCAATAAGCGCCAAGTCCTTATACCAAAGAAGATTATCAATGTTGAATGACATACTTGAAAGATAAAATTTTGTTAGACGAAACTACTCATATTAGAGTAGAACTGAGTAACCTAAAAGCTACCGTCTGGACGCAGAATTCAATCAATCTACAACCGTACGGATATTCAAGCGCAATAAATTTTCTAGAGCGTAATTTGTTAAATTTAATGTTTTTTAAATGAATTAAACGTTTCAATCCTCCGTAGGTATACCACTTTCTTATTTCACTCACAAAATTGTTTCTGATTTTTTGCTTTTCACGTGGATTGCAATGTCTACTGCCGACGTAGTAGTACAAGTGTCGAATCTACTTCATAAACTTCATGATTAGGAACAGACTTTACAGGCAGGCGCGGCTATTGGCATTTATCGGTACATATTGACACATTCAAACAAACAAAATACATTTAGTAAATTTTTTTTAATGTTTTGATTATACTTGACGCTCTTTTCTACAAAAATAAGACGGTTGTTGGACTGGGTTCTTTTCAAGGAAGCCTTGTCCTGCGAGTTTAATCAGAAAAAAATAAATTAATAGTTAGCCCTTCAACAAGCGTTTGGTCCGTTTTCTACATTTTTCTGGAAGAAAACATCTTTCATGGCAGACCACATCTTTCTTGATATCCGGGTGGATCCTGATTCCCAACCATGAATAGCCCAGGGCATGATATGAATATGCGAATATTAAATGGTCAACCCAGCACCAATCTGACTATAACATAACAAAAATAACTCTGGAATCTATTTGATAGCAATCGTGTGCTATTATTAGATTTTATATGTAAAATACATACATTATAACAGATTATGTATGAAATTTTAATTTAAACTTGATTGTTCAGCTTCTTCTAAGTTCTAACATTCTACTCTCTGGTAGTCGGGTACTCACGTTCATTAAATTTACAGTTATGCACAGTTAGCATCAAAGAGCATTGTGTGTTTACACGTGGCAAATCCACATGTTTTCAATCCAACCATCAGACAAGTTTATTATGTCCAGCTGATTGGATATTCTGGGAGCAAAATACGCTGGCATTTTTATTTATGCCATCGTCGTAGTTCTTAAACTAAAGTTGGGCGATTAAAGAAAGCTTGTTACAATTTGAAAATGAAAGAATCTCAGTTTAGCCTCACCTTGAAATTAAAAGGAATGCAACTATCTTTGAGTAATGTACCTTTCCAAAATTTCATCCACCGATGATTTCCAGGATTGAAAACGCTACAAACCCACACTTGACCTTACAGTCTAAATTATGATAAATATCAATAAATCATGTAGGCCAAAATATGTCGTGCTGTGTAGTTTTTAATAACTATATTTGGCTTATCTTTGCATTCAAGTACAGTTTAGATTAGAAAAGTTTAAATGCGGAGTGACGCATTGTTATTCATGGTGACACAAATATCAATTGGGATGTACTGATGTAGATACATAAAATTAGATATTATGATATGCTATTCATCCGTGGATACTGCACGATAGCTGAATATAAATGTTTCTTTGAGATACAATTTTTGAATAAGGCTGAGTGTTAAAGTAGCCGTGAGCAAATTTGTTTCATCGTTGGAACTTGGTGGCAAACAATATTGCTGTTACTACCGTGTCGTAGGTCGGTGTGAAGGTTATCTTGTATAACGAAGGCCGGTTTGGAGGTAATCTTTTATAACGAAGGCCGGTTTGGAGGTAATCTTTTATAACGAAGGCCGGTGTGGAGGTAATCTTATATAACGAAGGCGGTGTGGAGGTTATCTTTTATAACGAAGGCCGGAGTGGAGGTAATCTTTTATAACGAAGGCCGGTGTGGAGGTAATCTTTTATAACGAAGGCCGGTGTGGAGGTAATCATTATAACGAAGGCCGGTGTGGAGGTAATCTTGTCCAACGAAGGCCGGTGTGGAGGTAATCTTATATAACGAAGGTCGGTGTGGAGGTAATCTTATATAACGAAGGCCGGTGTGGAGGTTATCTTTTATAACGAAGTATGAGATCCTGAGTTCAATCTGCTTGGTCCATGATTATTAACATAAAATGTTCGCTAATCGACAATGAGTGGTGATTGTGATTCACCCAATTCAGTATTTTGAGAAGTTTCCCCAAGTACCAAGTTATACAATCAACTCATGTATTCAGTTGCATCCCAATAAAAGGCTAATCACAATTCATGTTTAATGAAGAAATTATATATCTCAGTCGCAAAATAGATATTAGCGATCAACATAGATTAATGATTGCGGCCATGATGGCTGTGTGAGCGGTTCTCGATGAAATTCTTGATACTTTTTTCCATTTATGAAACTGCGTTGAGTTACAAGTTTTGAACAGAGCGTAGGAACAGGGCACTTCGAATTCATCTATTCATCGATCGAAAAAATCTCGAACTTCATCCATGAAAGTCGTAAAGGTGAAGTTATTAACACATTAGAATGTATATTATTTTTTGCTCGTGAATTTAGTGCGCGTCCAATACAAGGCACTGGCAAATCTCTTATCTCCCAGTCAACATACCCCAGAAGTAGTTTGTGTTTAGGTCACATGCGCTATTTTATCTAGAAGGAATGATATCTCATCACTGAATATAAAAAGGAATATAAAAATGCGACTGCTTCTTAGTGCTCCTATTTCATATTATAATCAATAACGTCTTAGAAAAATTATTGGTGCTTAAGATAAGACCTTTGGTCACGGCAGCACCCGGAATGTGATGCTCAAGACGACATGTCCGTTTAAGGACGACACTGAGGTCCCTCAGCGCTCCCTATATGACGCTCAGTTACGCAGCTGAGCTGAGCAAGGCTGCCCCTACGCAGCTTCCAACAATATTAAAATAATGCATAGTCCAACGCAGACCAAAAATCGTGTCCTAGGTCTACAAGGACACTATTTACACTCAGATAAATGTGTGAGTCATAGCCAAGTAGAGCTGCAATTTTTGCTATTGTTTAGGTCATTCTAACACAGTTTGCCGCCGAACAGAGGCGTATTAGTGTTGTGTGCAGAAAGTGTGTCAATATATTGTTCATATGACCCATCCTGTTTCTGAGTGTATGCTTCTGCAGAGACGAGTCATCAATGAATGATACGGGGGTTTTAACACAGATTTTATATCTATGGTGGAATAATTTTCGTGGTTTTTGGATGAGTTGTACATAGTTTACTTCTTTTGTCTTGAAGCTATTCCATTTAAGTCAAAAGCTTTGATTTTCTAGGAAGGTTTCTGAAACGCTACGAAATGATTGTTCATGACCATAACAAAAGAAATTACAAAAATAATGCTATGTAACAATTAGGAAGCATAAATGCACAAGCACATGAAGAAGGAATATAAAATAACACACCGAATGTTTGAAAAAAACTCAGGTTTACGATCTATATAGTTTCCTTTTGAATGTATAGACGAGTAGTTTAATACCACACTATAAGACTATACTATGACGCCTAGAGTTGATTATAGCTTAACTTAACGGACATCAGAGGGGTTTGCTCCATGCATGGCTAAAAACGATGTTCTACATTTTTCGCTTTTGATTATCAGAATTTTATTAAATCTTCTTTCAATTGTCCATGACATCTTGTGCATATTATTTACAAATCTTGCGGCGAGTTGGAACTGATGACCCCATCAGTATAAAAGCCAATTATATATGCACGTCTTACATGTAACGAAGAAGCACTCTTCTAGAAATAACAGTCTGGGAGCCTATTGAAAATATAACTCAGTACTCACTGCAGTGAGTGACAGAGAGCGCATTTTCTCGTCGAAGAAAACGTGAAGTCATGGACGGACAGACAGACGGACGGACAGACGGACGGACAGACGGACATGTCGAGCACAATAATGCATTTTTTCCATAAATGAGAAAATGCGCTAGAAAGGCCAATTTTATGTCTGTCATTGCCTGGGCTTCATTTTATAGCAGAAGAGCAAGAGGCGCGGCAGTGGCAGAACGCTGTTTACATTTTGTGCTGTCCAGACCCAAACGCAGCATTTTGACTGCCTCCAGTTTTTGTGCCCGTTGCCTCATATGTGCAAGGTGGCGCCAGTACAATGCTTCTTGAAAAACAATTCAACGTAAATATTTTGTCAAGACAAATGATAGGCATCTCTTTGTACACAGAAGCCAGTATTTCAAAGATAAAAGTAACGTAAAATGTAATTGAATGCCACACGCATAAACTTTTTATTGGCCCCTACATTTCGGTGAATGTTCCTAAGTTCAATGATCTGACAAATTTACGTTGACGTTTAAATATAATACTAACTTTTATCTCGATAAATTTCCATTCCCGATTTGTTTTATCAATATGAAGAGTTCGTTTGCCTGATGCTGCCCCACAAGTCGTGCATGAAAATATAATTTGTAAATCGAGCCGAAAAATATTTTTCTTGTACCATTTGACACTACAAATTATTGAGACATTGATACACTCATCGGATACTAACTCCCTGTGTCCCTGTGAGCGATGCAGCTCATTATATTTTGTTTGGGTAGATAACATTTCTCTCAATAATCTATGTAGTTAAGAGAGATATTATATTAGTACTTTATACATTATGTAGCGCATCATATTTTGTATAGTTGTATAGTGTCTCTTTTAAACCACTAATTTAGAGAGATGCTTCACTCTATTACGTCATACTCTATGATGTATATTAAATTTTTTAGAAGTGTATGATTCTGCTAATAGTACTGGTTATACATAACGAATATTTTATTTTATTTGACTTGGTGAGAATTACGATCAGAGCCAAAAGTACAATTGCACGAACTTTTCACGAATGATAAAATTCCGGCATTTCTCCACATCATATTTTGTAATAGTTCCATTGAAGCCCATGCGCACCAGGTACCTGAGAATGAAATAACAGTTTTATCATTTACTTTTGGTTCTGTTTAACATTTCAACGCATAAATAATGTTCAATTTGGAAAGCAAATGAGAAGACCCTTAGTTTGTATCCCCATCCATGACATGAATATTGTATGGTGAATCAGAGGTTGTTCTACATTAGGGTACATTGTTAATGGGTCCCATAAAAGTTCCTCATAAAGGGTGAGAATGAGTTTACGATGTGCAAGTCTGGACAAGATTGAGGACATGCTTTTTTTTGTGTATGAGAGAACTCTTTATGAGAGAATTTCCAATGATGAGGTCAATGTTTATGGGAGAATTTCCATGTTATCCAAACATGGAAATTAGCACTTAGCTACATATATGATCAGGTTCCTTCAGTTTCCAAACATTTTATTTTCACTTTAGGAAGCCTCATAATTTAGTGGCAAAATTTCAATAGCACAAATATTTTGAAAATTAATCGAATTGAATTGAAGTCTATGTCATATACAAACGAACTTGTATTTCCTGTAGCACACGCCCGTATAATTGCAGATAAACCTGCCTTTGCTTCCTATCAGCTGATCTTAATCATGTTCCCCAAACAACATCAGTGACATGTGCTGTGTACGTCATACCATAAACGTGGTTTAATTGTATTTTTAAAGCGGATTTGGTCCCTCATTAGAGGAGCGAAAAGCTGGTCCCTTATTCTGCAAGAATAATAGATAGAACCCAGTGCAGGTTGTCTGCTGAAGGATGTCCGGAGAATGTTTACTGCAATGAGGTTGCTAAAATATGGCATGACTCTGCACTTGGCATGACAGTGTTGCTGTGCATGTGTTGACTTTGCCTTTTCCCGAACTGAGGTGCAAATGAAATTTGCAGGATTCATTGCAGTGCTTGTTGTATGAGCATTAGGGTCTCCTCTGATGCATATAGACGAATGAATTAAAAAGGTGATCAAAACGCAGTATAAACGGGATATTCACCTATCACTGCTCTCAAGTATGTAAGAAAAATCTCAACAGAATGTTCTTCTGTTGTTTTTTTCTCGTAGGTCTTGTTTTTCTAAGTTCATCTTCAGCACATCTCATTACACACATGGAAATTTGAATACACAATCATAGGATATATATATTTTTATTGTAGGAGCAATAGAAGCCATGTGAGTATAACTAATTCAGAGAGTTGTTTAACTATATGACTGCATGCATAAGATGTGAATAGAATTAATCTAACTAAAAGAATTCCTATGTTGGAACATGCATTGCTACAATGTTGTACATGGGGATCGTTTCATGTACACGCAATTCGAATATCCTCTGACGAATTAACCTTCTGGGACGTCAAAAGAAAAATGCCAATGCAGACATACGAAATTATTAAGTGAAATCGCTACAAATTATCCATGAAATTTGTTTGTTGTTGGAATAGTTTTGAGAACTCTTACACGCTATATTCGTCGACTGACGGTTAAGTGAACGGAACACTGCACGTGGAATTCGTTAATTATCAGTATATTTTTGAAAATTTTAGAGGGAATTTGCAAGAAAATTGATGCCCCACCAGTATGTGCACCCTATGCTCAAGTAATTACATCCTTTAGTTGTAAGCAGAGCCTATGCAGTTGCGGATGCAGTCGGCCCATTTCGCAAATTTAAAAGTGCAGTTGTTATACGCGTTTTAAATCCCCTTATATGGTCCGCGGGAGCTGCCGGTCCCTGACCCTTACGGTCCGGGACCGCGAGCAAAAGTATAGGGCCCCTGAACAATATCTATAAGAGCATACAAATACCCTCTCGTGACAATGCTCTGACCTAAACGACGAATATCATATGCTGAAGATCTTTTGTCCCTATGAAACAAGTGTCCTGTTGAGAGCAATTTCAATCACCTCAAAACGGCCAACAACTATTTCCCGACGCGCAGCTCTGAGGAAAAGCTGCTTGACAAGCCCTGGTCAAGCCGTCTCTCCACCTGAGAACAAATTGTTGATTTTTGAAGACAGTAAACATTTGTATAATTTCTACATTTTGGGAATATCGCCAGCTAGACTGTTTTTATAATCTAATTTTCTTATAAGAAGCACCGACATCTACCGTACTTTTCTTTACCATGAGATTAACCCAAGCCTCCTACAGCATAATTAGAAAGAGATCTGCTGTGAAGTCTCCGTAATTGGACATCCTCATTCTTGTACCCTGTGCTCCTGATAGCGATGGTCACGACAGTTAGCATTATTTTTTGTTCCGTCTCGGTGGGTTGCCTTGTTTGGCAGTCGAATTATTAGGCACTAATTGCTAAGCATTGATCTCGTAATTTAGGTTTTGTGTCTAACAGCTGCTGAGGCGCTCCAATGATAAATGGCAGCATTAAATGCCAGTTTTTACTTCTTGACGCAGGTGGTGTTAATTAAAGAATCCAAGTGACACCAATGGATGGCCATCTATTTAATTAAGATCTATTTAAAATTCGTTCATTCTCTTTAGAACGTCCAACTGCAAATTGAAAAATTTGCTTGTTAAGACTGTTCAACTTGCATCAACGCTTAATTTAAAATGTATTAATCTGTTTCGGTTGAAGTGACGCAAAAATAGTAATATTAATATTCGTTAATGGATGGTCTTACGCCTTAACTTCCCTTTTTCGTACTCCAGTGCGCGGGGGGGGGGGAATTCTAAACCAAACACTCGGAAATTGAAACGACTTTTGTGACGTCGAATGTAATATGTTATAAATATCAAGCTATTCTTATTATGCTGCATTATCTATTGTTTTGTTGTCTTGCTGGCAGATTAAATGGGAAAACTTAGTCGGGGGCTCAAATATTTACACTAAGATGGGAACACATGGTTGATACCAGACATGGATTTAAATGGTAGAACTGCTATAGAACTGAATCTACGCCAGATGTTAGATATCCACGAAGTATCCAGGACCATGAAATCCTGGTGTATCAATTAGAATTATTATTCAATATTCAATTGGAACCACGATACAGTTTATATGTTATAATTACGGTATGTAGGAAATTTTAGAAGCGGTAATGACTGAGGTGTTATAAGCGAAAGATATATTTGAATTACAAAAATAACATGAAATGCAATATCGTGGCAAGTGATCAGGTTTTGTAAACCTTGGTACATTTTTCTAATTTAAAATCGGTAAGCATAACTTTACATTTCGTGTTATTGAGACACTTTGATTAGTTTCATTGCAGGAAAAGTAATAATTTTTCTTTACCAATTTTCTCAAACTTTGAATACTTTATTAAGCGCTTATCTAATTTGGAAGTATACGGGTCCAGCTGTCAATGACATTCCAGATGTATTGAGTTTATTTCCTTTATATTATTATTTATATTGCCTGTGGTATTTATTTATCTCTACCATATATGCCACTGAAAATGTACTTGATTTTATGACACGACCGCCTTATCTAAACATTCATAATCCATCATACGCTTAACGTTACCAGTGAGCTTTGATTGAGAAGTTTTATCACGGTGACGTATTGACTTTGGGTTTATAAGTTCCCTTCAACGTATTGATTGACTTAGTCGATAAGATATGGCTGTTGTACAGCACACATCTGTGCTTTATGGTGAGTGCTATATGGTGGTTAAGATGATGTGGTTATGAGCTGTGATGGTTAAAACAATGGTGGTTAAGATGATGGTGGTGAGAGCTATGGTGGTTAAGAGCTATGGTGGTTAAGAGCTATGGTGGTTAAGAGCTATGGTGATTAAGAGCTATGGTGGTTAAGATGATGGTGGTTAAGAGCTATGGTGGTTAAGATGATGGTGGTTAAGAGCTATAGTGGTTAAGATGATGGTTAAGATGATGGTGGTTAAGAGCTATGGTGGTTAAGATAATGATGGTTAAGAGCTATGGTGGTTAAGAGCTATGGTTAAGAGCTATGGTGGTTAAGATGATGGTGGCTAAGAGCTATGGTTAAGACGATGGTGGTTAAGAGCAATGGTGGTTAAGAGCTATGGTGGTTGAGAGCTATGGTGGTTAAGAGCTATGGTGGTTAAGAGCTATGGTGGTTAAGAGCTATGGTGGTTAAGAGCTATGGTGGTTAAGAGCTATGGTGGTTAAGATAATGGTGGTTAAGAACTATGGTGGTTACGATGATGGTGGTTAAGAGCTATAGTGGTTAAGATGATGTTGGTTAAGAGCTATGGTGGTTAAAATGATGGTGGTTAAGAGCTATAGTGGTTAAGATGATGTTGGTTAAGAGCTATGGTGGTTAAAATGATGGTGGTTAAGATGTGCTGTAGCCCTCTGAGTCAGAGTCTCAGGAGGCTCGGATAAAGGTGAGTCATTTCTTAATTGTTGTTGTTTCTCAGTCAGTTTCTCTAGAAGACAACAAATATGAAATTTCTCTGTACACTCTTTCTAAAGTGTAATCACATGCATGAATTAAGCTTCATAATCAATGTAACGAGCGGGATTTTTGCTAGCGGCTTTCATTTAATCCGTTATATTAAAGTTTTAGATAATTTTTCATTCAGTTTCTATAAGAATTCCAAATAAGCTAATGAGCGAGTAGCTGAGGGAAGAAATTCAAGTGTGATAATTTGTCATGAGAATCTATTAACTTTTCTTTACTTGTTTTTCTACAGTTCCTATCTTCAATATACCATCTTTCAGTTATAAGCACGAAAAACGATGACTGTTCCCAGTTCTTGGTAGTTGTGCACAGTTTGCTTGATGAAAAATTCCCATCTAAAGCCTGTTAAATTGATGATTTCCAAAGCGAGATCGCAAGTTTCTCGGTAGCTTGTAACAGCGCGGGACTAAAACCAATGATGGTACGAAGAGATCCTAGCAAGCGGTGGTCATAATACAGAGACTCCTACGCTACATCCTACGCTGCTCCGACTTTTGCGCACCAGCGTAGTGCAGATGCGTAAATACGGACACCCTTGCAACCGGTCCAGGTTAGGCTGCGTGGGGCTAGTTTGTTTTTTGCCAGCGTTGTTGAACTAAATACTTCAACAGTAAAAGCATGCACAAACGAACGAATCTATTGAATATTGGATTGAACTGAGCTATAAATATTTTTAAAATTATGTCTTATTTGATATTGCATATTAACAATGGTATTTTAACCATAAAAGTCAATGGGTATATCTGAAGGCGAGACAATTTTTACTCTGGATATTTGGACGAATAATTTGCAAATATTTAGTGTCATTTATCTCGTAATTTTGATGTAGCTGTCACTCGTGAGGTCATCTTCATTAAACTATCTTTGTGCGATACACTTGAATATATTTTATTACAGAATTCAATAAGATCTACACATGATACTCTTGAAACCGATGTCCTGCCTTATAATGCAACGCACGCACGCAAGATTTGTCTCATGCAGTTGCTCACCAGAAGTGCTCTCAGAATAATAAGAAGCAGTTTGATCCTTAGTTTATATAGAGGTTAAACAATGGGCAAATATTTATTTCGCATGAATGTGGAATTTTCATCAGTGGACCGTTGTGAAAACTTGTCTTACAACGTAACAAGTTGAAAACCAAACTTTTTATCGATACAGGGGGCTAAAAATGACCAATCTCTAGACCTACTCGTACTTAGACCAATGTATGGTGCAACATGCTCGTATTTGGACACTCTGTATTGTTTCTTTTATTGTTTAGGCGAGATGATTGCGTCGTAAAACTCCTACGCTGTGAGGCGGTCCATCGATCGCCCTTAAATGAGAACCGCCTGCGAATATTGAAGCTTCATAGCATTAAATTGACGTTCGTCTACTTAAGGGATGCAATTTCTATTGTATTTTGACTGTATAAAATGCCCTGTTACTCTTACATTATAAATGAGCTGCTGCAGTTGTCATATAGTCCAGCTGTGAAAGTCTGAGTAGCGGACTAGAATAGGAAGTCATAGAGACGTGTATTTGATGATTATTAATGTTACGGTGCATTATGACGATCCAAACAAATTCCTAGGCAAAAAGTAGTTACAAGAAATTTCCTGATTGTTGATGAATATGCCGGTGTGCAAGTGTTGGTCTGATTCATCGACGTTGCTTCCTTGAATCGAGATTTCGCTCTATTTGCCTGCTGGACGATTTATGAAGCCCGTATTTGGGGTTTATAATGTACCCAATGAAGGAGTGAGCAAAGATCTATAGTTCGAGTGGGCATCCCTCGAAGCTTCAGTTGAGCGTTGGATGTTGAGGAGGGAGGTTGTTCTCGCTGTAAGCGTCAGAGGCGGTTGACCCTCGTCGATCGGTTCCCGAAAATAAAATGGACCTAAAGTCATAAATAATTATTTCAAATAAAAACTCGCTTTTTTATTATTTTTCCG
Source organism: Hyalella azteca (assembly GCF_000764305.2). Classification (NCBI taxonomy): domain Eukaryota; kingdom Metazoa; phylum Arthropoda; class Malacostraca; order Amphipoda; family Hyalellidae; genus Hyalella; species Hyalella azteca. Next base: position 161,914 of record NW_025934332.1, on the reverse strand, counting down.
GTATTCATTGTTGGGTGGTTAGTGAGATGCCACTTATTTTCGAATATTACTAAAATGCACTCGTCGAACTGTTTACATTGAGTATACCTATTGATAATGAAGCTCGTACGTAAAGTTCGACTACTATTGTAATGACATTTGTCTACATTTTAGAAAATCTTTGTTTCCTAGCTTATCCATTATTTAATATAACTTTCCATATATTTTCTAGGTTTTTGCATAGTCGTAGATTTGTTTTTAATTTATCGACAGTATTCTCAAAAGTAGATGAAGCTATAAAAGTATTGAAAAGAAAATATTGAGCTGAAAAACCCCGCATTTTTATTACAACTTTTAGAGGCCTGAACTCACGAGAGAGCGCGTTCATCGTCCATAACCTGAAGGTAACATTATATTTATATTTAATTCTATTGCTAGTCAACTAACGGTCTAACCCATGATAACGAAGAATTTAAATTGTCATGGCAACATAAAATAGAAAGCCTACGCGTTAAAAATTTTTCCATGACCTATTTTGGCTACTTTAAATTCAGTATCTGAATGTATAACTATATATCATACTGGCATGTCGAACAATTGGGCTTCTGAAAATTTCTGTTCACGGATGAATTAACTGCCGTCATAATTTTGTGTATCTATAGGCCTGTAATATACGATATCGAGAGAAAACTCGAGGCAATTATTCATTCTATTTCAACTTATTAATGCCAAATTCGCGTTCAATAAAGATCAAATCATAATTGTTTTTTATGAAGGTAATTGCAGGCGTAAGCCCAATAATATTTTGGACCGACGTTCGAGCAATGATAGCATCATGGCGTTGCCTGCAAGCTTTCTCTGTTGTCCTCGCTAAACAAGGAATCTTTGTGTACCTTCATACAGCGGGTATCGAGACATTCATACAGCGGGTCCGCAACGTCTAAATCACCCACGTTTGGTCATGATGTCATACAAGACATTCATACATACGGTCCGCAGCTGAGCGTGGTGTTCTTAGGTCACCTCGAATCCGTATTAGATGTGACGTCATTCCTTAACTTGAGCTCCAAAAGATAAGTTATTCCTACCTTTTGCTGGATCTAATTCGACGCCTGTTAGGTTATTCATAATGTGTCTGCATGAAAACTTTTCTTGAAGAATTATATTTGATTTGAAAGCATTTGAAAGTTTCTCTGCTCCTGTATTTGAAAGTTGAACCCATCGTATGGCAGAGAAAGCGGAATGCTGCATTACAAAGTTCTTCACAAATAATACTTGCGCTTGTGGAAATTACAGATAAAATATATGAAGATATTCCTAAATACGGAAATTCAAATGATCGCTCGAATATTTTTACCGTCGTTGGGTTCAACATCATCAAATACAAGGTAATTAATTATAACAGTAATTTTTTTTTGTCTTGGTTGCTCGTCGGATAAAATATTAGCTAGGATGGCATCGATTTTAATTAAATTTGACGTCATTTCATGAGCGAAGAATGCATCATACTTAAACTGTCACATCTCTACAAGCAAAATGATTTGATCCGAGTTAGATTGAGCGTCAATCGATGAACATGCAACAACGAAGAACAGGATTGTTGGTCCGGATATAGTCGATGTTTAACTCTAGCCCATTATCAATTAGGCGTACAATTAATTGAGTTGTCATAAATAGCTACTTAACACACTTAAGCTACTTAATCAGTTTCAAGCAGCTACTTAACACACTTGAGAGCATACGAAAATTTCTGACATAAGTGATATAAGTGATATTTTATCGTCAATAAAAAGTTGCACTCGAGCATTCTTTGTTATTAACGGCGGTGCTCCTCATTTTGTATCCTTCATGGATAATAAAAACGGAGCCCTCTGTTTTTGGCAGTCAATTGAAAATATATTTTTACTTCCTTCAAATTTTTAGTGCATGTCATTATTATGATTTTTTATTCTTAACTCATCCAACCTAAAATTGTGTAACTAAGTTGGGTATAACTAAAGAAAACAAAGCATGGGTGGACTTCCTGATGAAACATTTAGGGTATAACTAAAGAAAACAAAGCATGGGTGGACTTCCTGATGAAACATTTAGGGTATAACTATAGAAAACAAAGCATGGGTGGACTTCCTGATGAAACATTTAGGGTATAACTAAAGAAAACAAAGCCTGGTTGGACTTCCTGATGAAACATTTAGGGTATAACTAACTAAAGAAAACAAAGCATGGGTGGAATTCCTGATGAAACATTTAACTCCTATTGTCCGACTCGAGCGCTATGTCCGCAGGGCGTTGAAAGAGCCCAGTAATCTTTCCATATAAGTCCTAGCAAATTGTGGTACGTCTCGGCCTGCTAGAGTATAGAGTCTGGTTAAATGCTTCCGCAATGAAACGGCTAACTACTCACTTAATTGCCCATGTTTTTCACTACTAGTACTTTTTTGATCTGCACGACGGCCTTGGAAGATTGGCCAAGTTTCCTGTGTCATTTCGTATAGAAGAACAAAAGCCCAAAGCTCATCATCAATTTTTCTATTATACTTTTGACGTTATGATTTACAGTGCTTCTTTTTTAACTTTCAACTCTAACTTTTTAAGTGAAAACGTATACGTTCTAACTTAACAATTGATGATAAAATGACAACGGTAGATGAATATCGTTGTCCCGATAAGTATGAGTTCCAAACGTAATTAGTAAGTTAGACGAATTAGTAAGTTGTAAAAAAAGATTATTATTATAATAAAAGCGTATTATAATACAATACGCTTTCAATTTGAAAATTTATTTCAAGCGCAACCAATCTCAAACTAATAATCCTCTAACACTTCCCGGTCTTAAAACTCATCCATGAAACAGGATGAGCGACAATTCACCTCATAAATTAGCGTAAATTCAAATAATGACTAGAAATTTCGTTTTCTCGTACCTTGTACTGCAAATATTTTCTTTATTTTTATTAATTTCACCCAGGACTTCTGAGAGGAGCATAAACTAACCCATCCTCCGTATGTCACCATGAACGGTATTCTTGGCATCGATTTAAGTATGATGGAAAAAAATGCTAAAGCGAGTAAGAAACTCGATTGTTTGTTGTTGATGAATGAGGCTATATATTATATATATTATATTGATATTGATATATGAGGCCATATATTATATTTATATTAACAGAAGTAGCTTGGATTCCCTGACATCAATCAGTCAAAATACTCATTTGTGGTAAACGCTTATAAAATGAAGCGATATGAAAATTTTATTTCTGTTCGTTCTGTTAGGCATTCTCCCAAGAAACCGTCTTCTATTATCAAAAACGTTGCTAAACTTTTTGGATGACTGACTTTATTAACTATGTTAAAATGGAACAATTTTATGTACTTAAAATTGCTAAAACCCGGACCATAAAAAAATCCGGTTTGTTTGAACTGCACCAATATAGCTGAAACCCCGTTGTTTATTGACCATGTTTTTGAATAAGGCCCTGACATAAATGGAAAAATTTTAGCATACTTGAAATTGCTAAAACCCGGACCATAAAAAAATCCGGACCGTTTGAACTGCACCAATACAGCTGTAACCCCGGTGTTATTGACCATGTTTTTGAATAAGGCCCTGACAGAATTAGTGAGTTATTGTCGAAATAGCGATACACTCTTCGCCTTTATGTACAACGTGTAGAAAGTGCCGCTATTTGGACAATATTACCCATTGATTTATCCGAATGCGTGGTCTAGTCAGCGCCGGTGCCCTGGCTCCAGTAGGATTGCTGCCGTAAAAAACCTGGTCTAGCAAGTATCTGGCGCCGTCGTTTATTTCATGACTCATTTGCTCTCAATTCTTCTGAAACTGGCGCTGAAAATTGCCGGTCGCAACCGATACTCTGACGAATCCTACGGCAAAGTAATGCTTAATACGAAAAACTTGACAATAGTAAAGACAAATCAAGTTTCCCATTGCAATCAATTTTATGATTAACAAACCTCTTAAAAATTTTTTTTCGGGGGTCAACTTTTTATTTGCGGAAAATCTCTAGAGAAATGCTGTCCGCTTGATAGTTGACACGTACATATGCGTGATAGGAAATACATTATCAGATTTTGGTATTCCTAAGGTACAAGTCTCGATTTGCCAAGCACGACTGGTGACCTAATCAGAGAAGAAAGTCGAACAGAACCCCGAACTCGAGTTATCTGATGAAAGCCAAAATTCTGCTTCAACTTTCCGAACACGAGCGATAACATGTCGTGCTTTCGTGTAATGAATTTATATTATGAAGAAAATTCGAATTTAAATTTTTTACAATGAGTTTCCTTCTACGAATAACGAAATTTCGTGTACATGTCACAGGCCACCGCATCGCTGTAACTTCATCCATGTGATTCATCGGAAATTAAGACATATCCTGACCTAATGAAGGATTCAAGTTTATGATAATAAAATTAGTAGCTTTTTGAATGAGAGACTTGTTTACGTAAGTCGTTTTGATATGAGATTACCGTGACAAATTGGATTCCTACACAATAAATGTATGAATGCGACTATATGGTCACCTAACGTGGTTTTGCGTGAGGGCTTCGTAACTTTTTTTATTTTAAGATTGAGCTGTAGCCATGCGATTCAAAATTGTACATATATTGTATTACAAAACGCTTAGTGATCAGCACGACTGATATTGACTGATAAACGCTAGAATTTGTCCTTGGGCAAGTTCCTTCTCATCATTTTCAATACTACTTTTATCTATTAAAAATATTTGACATGAATTTGTTAGTTTACTCTACAGAAACCACACAGACCAGTTTACTCTACAGGAACCAATAGAATCACAATGACTTTCGCCCTCCTTTAGATTTGCGAGTTTGCGAAATGTATTCCGCAATGCTGACTATACGATCGATGCATGCCGTTCTCGTTAACCTTTAGATTTGAGCATAGCTTGGGGTCCACCCATTGCATTTGCATATCAGGTCTAGGAATTGTTTCACCTGCTCAGCGTGATCTCGCCAGAGACAATCACCGGACAATCATTGTGAAATGGGCTCCACAATACCTAGTGCGATAGCTTTGCTATGAAAATTTAAATGGAAAGGTCAATAAAATTTTATGTTCATAGGACATGCATTTTGTATTTTAGGCAAAAACACTGCACGAACGATGTCGGAATGAAATAAATTCCTCCGAAACTTAAAATTTTTGAAAAATGGTGCTGCTAAAATCCCGTTTTTTTTTTTCGAAGTAGCTGAATGCAACCAAGCAACATATTTTATTTCGTCTGACACATAAATATCTATTCACCTTCGACATTAATAAATATTATACTGTCCTTTTCCATGGAGCTAAAAAATCATACCGAACAGACAATAAATCTGGTTACAATCGCCTGCCATATATTCATAACTTTTAGTCGTATAACTCCAGGCTCATTTCTTGACAATTCGATATGCATGCGTACTCGACCACGCTTGTACGGCGCTTTCACATGCAGTAAAAGAAATTGCATGCAATAAACATTCAATTTCACGCGTATGTTATGAATATTAATGAAATACATGTCATCGTTAAACCCTTTTCGAGTGGGCGCTTTAGAAAGCGCCGAGTGGGCGGACGATGTGTATACGTACTAGATTGTCCGTAAAGTTCGGTGCCGCAAGCAGCGCGCGCGAGAGAAAGTGACCTCGGGGGAAAAAAACATGATGTAGAATGCACTTCTGTTGCATGCATACAATTCCTGTATACATACCTTTGTTTTACAGTCTGTTTGAGTAGATTATTGATGTAGAACAGTTGCCAATGGATTTTTTAAATCTCTGTAATGTTATACGTATTCCTTTTCTGGCCCGGCTCTAGGTCAATTGTGATTAGTCATGGTTGCTCAATTTCTAGCCTGATAAGACTATAATTGCCTGGGATTACGCTAAACAAATCGTCATAAAAGCGAACGGGACAACATGTTTTTGTTTTCCGGTTTAAAATTTCGTTGATTACTTGGGAGCTGGATTTAAAATCGTTACTACAGAATATTATAAATTTGATAGAGCTTCGATGAACGACCGTAAATTTAAACTTCTATACATATTTATGAATCGGAAATGAATTCATCCATTTACCTTGAATTCTTTAATATGATACACAGATATTATCACTGGCATCCTTTGGAATGCGAGTGAATGTGATTAAGTTAAGTTAATAAGTAAGTTGAGGCTAATAAATATTTATACAACCATCGTTTTGATTGCCACAGACGGTGAGCGCGTGGACCGAGCCATAGCCATCCTGCGTCAGCTCAGCGAGGAGTGGACGATCAACGCTGAAAAAGGTGCCATAGTAAATAATTACCCACAAAAAAAATTGTCTGCAATTTTTTTACATTGCTTTTGTGCTTAAATTTTTGTTTGGAATATAAGTTTGAATATAATATATTAATATACTACCCTGCAAAGCGAGGAGTGGACGATCAACGCTGAAAAAGGTGTCGTAGTAAATAATTACCCACAAAAAAATTGTCTGCTATTTTTTTACATTGTTTTTGTGCATAAATTTTATGTTTGTAATATAAGTTTGAATATAATATATTAATATACTACCCTATTTAAACTTCTTATAGTTGTCAATGACAACTGAACGCATAATGAATGCTTCATAATTTCTCAGAGGAAAGTGAGAACAAAGTCGAACAGCTGAACGACAAGATCGCATACTACAACTACTTCAATCGTAGTTCTCGGCCTGCCTACCGCCGCAGCAGCAGCACCAACTCACACAACTATAACTACGTGGTACCTCAAACTCCTTCTCAAACCCAGAAGCCCGACCAACTTATCAAAAACGATCAAGTTCGCTCCAAGATAAAAGAAGACGCGCTTGCAATTGCCAGCGAACTCATCGAGATCGCCAACCGTCGAAGCCCGAGTCGTAGTCCAAGCCCTCCTAAATTTTACGCAAAGCAAAAGTCACCTTTTGACTATCCCGACAATAGGAGTGACTCAGCTAAAGCTTCCAACGGATATCCAAGCACCAATTTAAACGGTTATAACAAAGATTCCCCAGGTTACATCAAAGGATACCAGCCTCTTCAGTTTGCGAAACATTCAGCTTATAATTTCAGCAAGCCGGGTCTGAACGGTCCTCTTACTGCACCTCCACGTCTCGACGAGAAACAGAAGACTTTCCTGCCCTTCACTTTCCCCGAGCAGTTCCCGTACAAAATGCCTGCAGGCTTCACCACCAACGGGGTTACCTCGCCATCGGCGCTACCTCCAGTCTCGTCGCGGAAATTCAGCGAGGAGAACAATTTCCGTCGTCCTCTCGGTAACTATTGAAGTTCGAGTGATTTTTAATAATTACTTCTTTTAAGTATTCTGCTGAAAGTTTAACTTTTTAGCGCATTTTCTCATTTATGGAAAAAATGCACTATTGTGCTCGCCATGTCCGTCCGTCCGTCTGTCCGTGACCTCAAGTTTTCGTCGACGCGAAAATGCGCTCTCTGTCACTCACTGCAGTGAGTACTGAATTATACTTTTTTTTTCAAGTAATTTAGGTCTCTCATTCTTTGCTTTTGCGCACTTTTCGTTTCATTTTTCTCTGAGAAATATCTAGTGTCCATATTGTTATTTAGTTACCCCTATAAATGGATATTTTCTGGACGGCTATTTAGAAAATATACATGGAGTATTATTGTAAAAAACGGAAGTAAAGGCATAAACTATTTCGTTCGCAATTTCATTTATTAAGACGGAATGAATAAATTGAAAAATACACGGTCTACTGAGCTTTAAAGCGATATTTCAAGTAAATTATATCGAAATCACATGATTGATAATAATCCATTTATATTCGGAATTTGTTCTACCAGCAACTCTGCACGAGGACGAGGTGATGGCTCGTCGTCGCTACAGTGAAGATGTCCGCAAGAACTACCACGGTGAGTTGCGACACATTAACTTCATCTGAATAACAGTAATTAGAGTAACAAAATTAGATTTTATATTAATTTAACATTGATTCTGCTTATAACATGTAAATTTTAGTCCTGTATAGCTGTTTATTGAATAAATTGCAGCTTATTAGCATCGTTGAAGCTCCGAGTATGAACGCCTTCAATAACAGACTAGACTAAGCTATGCAGGAGTATATGTTCAGTCTTAAAATGCCTAGCAAATTACGGATCAGGCAATAAGTCCAGCAGCTATCTCAATCAATCGTCAGTTATGGAAAGATCGGGTTCCAAAGGCCGGATCCCTTGTGAATCAAGTCACGAAAAGTTCAAGAATTGGCAACAGGCCATGGGGGCCTATTTTTCTTCAATGACGACACTTCTATTCTATTCTATTCTATGATTGTTTTGACTTCCCATCTCATCTTCGGACAAAAATATACGACTCGCATTTGAGAATGCAAGCAGTGCATTTATTGTGCATTTGGCGGCGAAAGACATCTACATTCCACCGCTGATATTAAAATTAACTCTAGAATTATCCACGTTTAAATACTTTAAACTTTGAAATTCCTATATAATGTGATATTGGTTTAAATTTCTTGAAGATTTAACAAGAATGCTATGTTGCATGTGAATGCAGGTTAAATTATTTGAATTCATCATACCAGAATTTTAGCGAAAAAAATGATTAAATAAATCTTCTATTGTTATTTATCCGACGAATTTTCAATTCATAATTGACAGAACAAAATTTAAGGTACCTAAACGCAATATTTATAATAATTAATAATGTTTTGCAATTTTTAGACACTTCTGAGGTAGCCGACGAGCTGTACCGCCACCAGCGACGCATGTCTGAGGCCGGCGTCAGGAAGCACTCAGGTATCTTATCTCAACATTAATCTTTACTTATCTTAACATTTCATGCCAGCTGAAAAGAAGTACAATTTTTTCAGATTATTGTACCGTGTTAGCGTATTAGGTAGCACAATGTACGCATTATATATGTTTTCTTTACATTGCGTAAAATTAATCCAGTTTGCGCAAAAATATCCATTTCGTCCCATATCTTCAAAGTACCCATATCTTTGCATACTTAATTATTATACTTATGTATCCCTTCTTGTTATTTCTGTTTTATTGAATGATTCTGTAACTAACTCCACTTTGCTTGTACTCAAGTGAATAAACTTCCTTGCATGCCGCTAATCTACTGGGAAATAAAAAAGCTTTAGTTTCATTTCATATCTCCATCTTTGTTCTCCTTGAACCATTATTTTTTGGGTTCGATTCTGTAATTGCTTGTGGTTTTTTTCTAATGTCGTAGTTTTAAGTACAGAAATAATTTGCACTTGGCCACGTCTGCTGAGGTTAAAGGTGTCTTAAATCTTTATTTTCAGGGTTCGATTCTGTGATTGCTTGTGTTTTTTTCTAATGTAGTAGTTTTAAGTAAAAAAATAATTTGCACTTTGCCACGTCTGCTGAGGTTAAAGGTATCTTAAATCTTTATTTTCAGGGTTCGATTCTGTGATTGCTTGTGATTTTTTCTAATGTAGTAGTTTTAAGTACAGTGTTAGGGTTTTATAGAGCAGATTTTAATTCATCAAGTATTTTTATATTTGACAAGTATTTTTAGTATATGTACCTGCCGAAATAATAGGCACTTAGCCGCATCTGCGGAGTATCAAGGTAAGACCACTTGATTATTCCGAGAAGCGAAATAAATTCAGCCAAAAAGCTCCTTGGTCGAGCATCATTGGTGAGTAAAATTCTGAATTTATGAACGTTGTTAAAATTGTTCAATATTTGCTTGACGTTATGGATGGTTCGTTGCAATCAATATATGGTTCACATCCTGAGAAGTTTTGGTTCTCGTATCTATTATGAAAGTATGTTGTGGAAAAATTATTTTCAAGTTTTAATTTATCTTATACTGACTTAAAATTACTCCATACGTGAATTAAAATCGACATATAAAAAATAAATTCGTAAGACTCAAACAAAATATCACCAATTTCCCGTATGTTTGTAAAAAATCTTCAAAAATTGGCGAGTCAGCCAGATAGTTTATTTTTCAACTCATCGATATATTTTATCATTATTCAAAAGCGGTGTGGACACAAGGCTTTTTAATCAGATATATTGTATCATTATTCAAAAGCGGTGTGGAAACCAGGCTTTTCAATCAGATATACTGTATTTTATCATTATTCAAAAGCGGTGTGGACACAAGGCTTTTTAATCGGATAACAAGAAAGTTTACAAACAGCATCGAGGCTTGAGGTCGACAAACTGGATTCTTGACCTTGTCGAGGACGAGTAACTGAGTAACTGATGAAAAACTCTTGTGTCTCGACTCCCACACGAGGATCATGAACCAAAACTCAACATAGAATTCTAAACTCGAAACCAACTCCGTAGAATGTAGTCGTATTTAGACTTACGTTTCATTTATAATTGAAAATGCTGCTAAAAATCGTTATTTTTTATATGCATTCTTCTATTATATTCATGATCAAATTTACTGATTCGGTAGGCATTCAGTTGAACATACGGTTAACAAAGCCATATGGGTATATTTCAATATATTCCTAAGCAGCTATTACTAAAACGCCCAAGTTAGCACCTAACACATTTTATAAGGTGCAATCGTTGAAATAGGCTTCCGCTGTGACTAATTTCATGACCTCTTCCACGCAATGGGCGCTTGAGCGTGAAGGCCTCATCTCGCTGCTGGGCACTGCATTACGCTTCACAATACAGGCTTCCGTGATGATGGTTTCCGTTCCGTAGGGACCAGAACGACTTGTTCAGGACTCCTGAATTGGGTCTTATTCACCCACTAGCCTTAGAGCAAATAGGAGCTTTGAACATTGAAGCTCTTTCATGCAAGACAAATAGAGAGGTAGACCGTTTTGACATTCATGCTCAAGATTAGGATGTCTTGATACTGCTTTCTTGTATAATTGGCAGAGTTATATAATTTTATCATCCAATAAAAGTGAACAATTTCGTTCATATCTCCTGAACATGGTGCATAATAGATTATCTGGAATTTTTTACGTTTGATTGTATGTTATAAAATTGAATTCATATCAGATTTTGATGATTTACTCTGGTTATTTATCTAATGCTCAAACAAAATTAGATGTCAACGTCAATGAGATTCTTTCACGGATGTAATTAGCGTTTCCTGTGCATGTGGCAAGATTCCGCAGCACCGGTTGGCTAGCAACTTGCCGTGCTTGCTTAGCCGTGTATATTCAGTGATGATCTAACCGTGGTCGGTGTTGTGTTGCGCAGCGAGTGTTGTGACTGTTCGAAATAATGAGGACACTTCAGCATTTTTTTACACTGTGACATCTGAAAATTTCATTTTGGCGTTAGATCTATTTTTCGTTGTGTTTGGATGTACATCAGTGTAAATTTGCTTTTTGCTCGACTCGCTTTTGCCCGTTTTTCAAATATCTTTTAATGAAATCGACGGTGGCGCGGGGCGGCTTGTGAGTTGTGTCACAGTGTCAGCCTGACAACTGGTAAACTGCGAGTCTGGGACAATGTCAGGCGTCTCAGTTGTCTCTGAATGTACTTTAGAATTCGGATCATATTTTTTATATGAAAATCCGTCTCATTGCTGAACTGAAATTTGGATTGAGATTTTATCAATAACACTATCCATTATTCTTTATTAAAGTAATCACAGTCACAGCCTCACAGGACACAGGTCAATCAGATTTCAGCCTTCAGGTATGACTAATTGACAATTTTTAATTAAACACAACCTTTTAAAATACTTTAAGAAAGTTTAAATTGTGATTTCTAAGGTAGGTAAATGTCAAGCAGCTGAAAAGTTGAAAACCTAAGACTAAACAAGAGACAAGACTAGTCAAAGCACAGAAAAATTCTGATAGGATTCTTGGTCTGCCAAATGCTAATTATATTTATTTTTAGTAATACTTTAGATAAAGTGCATCAAAAAAAAAAAAAGTTTTCTTTAATTATATGTTTTTTTGGGGTGCACATTAAGAATCTGAAATCTGTTTTTGGTGGTCGGCATCAGAAATTTTTAATAGAACCTGTTCCTAACTGGACCTAACCTTCGAGGTTTTCGTTGATTGGCTAGGTTTTTCTGGCTGCCAGATGGACTCCAAACATAGAAAAAACCTATTGGCTAGGTTTTTCCGGCTGCCGGACTGACTAAAAACATAGAAAAAAAACCTCGTAGGTTAGGTCAAGGTCCAGTTACTGGCAGTTAGGAACAGGTTCCATTAAAAATTTCCGATGCTGACCACCAAAAACGGATTTCAGATTCTTAATCTACACCCCAAAAAACATATAATAAAAAAACACCCTTTTTTTGGATGCACTTAATCTAAAGTAATACATTTTTTTCTATTTAGTGATAAATTTCTGTTACCAGAGACAGACAATGAAGAGTGGAATTTTAGTGTCTCACATTTAGAAGTATATGCATATTATATATACCTACTGGTTCAATAGCAATCTAAAAGTAATTTCAGATTAATTTGAAACTATTTGTACAGTGAAGTATCCAGCATATTCATTTGCTGGCCAAATTAAATTTTGACCCAGATAATCTTGTATGCAAGATTGCAAGTACCTAGTCATAACTAAGTCAGGTATATTAGAAGAATGTAATGCTGGTTGCATTTTACTATGACTGTTTAGTGTGGACTGCATGGTAGCAATATGTATTAATATAAAAATTTTAAAAAGTGTTTGGTAGTCAATCCATACTTGAAAACCATAGATTGAAATTCACTTTACACAGACAGTGTCATGTCTGTGTACTGGTACTGGTAAATATACCTATATAATCTGGAAGCCAGAAATGACATGCTCTTTGAAAATGTTTGCAGTTTATCCAATTGACTGTTCATTGTTCTCATGCTTTGCATAGTTTTGTAGCTTGAATATTCAAATTGTGAACTGTGATGTGTAACTGTAACCTATTATATAGGCTTACTGAAAGCACTTTATTGTAATTATATATAGCATAAATTGTGAAAGTGTAAGAAATGGGTAGTATGAAAAGAGGGTCTTCACTCCCTAGTGGAGACAATGGCAGGAATGTGAGGACTGGGGTTCCTACTTTACGCCAGCCTCCTGCCAAAAGACAAGCTCTAGTCCCAAAGCCTACAGGTAAGAAAGTATTCCAAGAATGTTGTCATTTTTAGCGCATTTTCTCATTTATGAAAAAAATGCACTATTGTGCTACAATTAATATGAAAACACGTTGGATTTGAATTTGATGACACTTAAAACGATTGGCAGGATTTTTTTCTTGCCATTTTATTGTTTTACTCTATTGTGGAGTCATTTAAGCCCTGAATGTTCTTATAGCATAACAAAATGATTATAAATAAATCAAATACCAGTACCATAATTTTAGTTAAAGAGTCACAGTTGACATTGATTGAGCTAAGTATTTGTTCAACTGGTCTTGGCATTTGGCAATGTAATTCAAAAATGTCTTCAATTTCTTCTCTTCAAGAATGAGGTAAGTTTTTGAAATGAATAATTTCAGGATTAAAATACGAATGTCTTTTAACTGATTACTCTGTTCTTTGGACTATTTCATGTTTGTATGCATTTGTCTTTTTTTTAAATCCAATAAAATGAGCCTTAAAAGTGACATTAAGTTTGCATGCACTTACGGTATTTCTAAATTTAATTTCATATCATTTATACTCTGCCGCATCAGCCATTTTCAGTTGTTTTGCATGTTTGTTTCATCTTCAGCTTTTCTCCTATCTTGGTTGCATCTACTTACATGTTGGTTTCGGTTTTTTCCAATTCTTTATTTTTCTGATAGGTACCAGTTATAAACTCATTTACTACGGTATCTATTTATAAAATTGTATTGTACATTGTCAGCATTGAATTGTAAGTCTGTATCAAATGTGGCTCTGAGAGCTGCATGCTCCTTGAATAACAAATTTGTTTCCAGATGCTTCAATTGTTCTCACTGAAGACACCGATCAGTTCATGATTGGCCAGCGAGTGTGGGTTGGAGGCAGTAAGCCCGGTGTCATTTCCTTCATTGGAGAAACGCAATTCGCTCCTGGAGAATGGGCCGGAGTTACACTTGATGAACCTAATGGTTAGTGATTATGACCAATGGGCAATACTGTGCAATATAAAAATGACTGCTGTTTCGAGATAAAGAATGTGGCTTATTAGAGTCTACGCAATTTAAATACCTACAGTTGCAATATTTTCATAAAATCCGAATAATTTCTTGCTGTAGTTCAACTGAATAATGCATAGTATACTAACATCAGTTGCTCGATTTTTATATGCAACTGTCAACTCCAGTTGTTGTCCAGTTATGGAGTACGGTAGTATATATGAATTTGCACAAGCATATGCAACAGAATATAAAGCTGGAGTATTGAATTGCTGCAGGTAAGAACGATGGCTCAGTGGCCGGCGTGCGTTACTTCCAATGCGAGCCAAAGAAAGGCGTATTCTCGCGCCTCACGCGCCTATCCCTCGTGTGTCTGTACGAGGAGTACATGGATCGTGATCCTCACGAACCTTCATGCGCCCGCAGCAGCCTCAGCCCTGCCCGTAGTATTTCTTCGTCAGGAGCAGGTCGCTCTTCAGTCACCCCCACACGGAAAGTCTCGCCCCCTGCCAGTGTCAAGTCCGCAGCCACCCCGTCTGTCAAGTCCACACCCATGGCTGCGCCCACCGGTGCAAGCGTTGCCCGGAAAGCCTCGAGTAGCACTCCTGGTGTGTGTCGCTCATATGTTTCTGGGTATTTGAATCCTGAATTATCTAATACGGTACTATAGCATACCTATACTTGAAAAGTATAAAATATTCACTTCCATCGTATTGTTTGACTTCATTCTTCCTGGTTTAATTTCTATCTAGGCTTCAACGATTTTTTCTCTAATGGAGTTTAGGTTGTAATCTTCTGCACATATATATTTTTTTCGTTTTATGCCTTTATGTCATTCAAATAATTGTCGCCATATATGTTTACAAAGGTTGTTTTGCACTTACTTGTGTCTTCATTGACGTTTATTATGGCCAGCTGCTCCGAGTCTGACCTCGTACGGCCAGCTTAGTGTAGGTGACCGTGTGGTGGTGAACAGCAAGAGCGGCGTGAGGGTTGGTCTGCTCAGACACCTCGGCCGCACTGAGTTCGCTGATGGACTCTGGGCTGGCATCGAACTCGATGAACCCGCGGGCAAGAATGATGGATCAGTTGCCGGAAAAAAGTTCGTGGCGTTTGTTATCTATTATATATAGAATGCATATTAATGAGATATTTCTTCATTGCAGAGGCTTAAGTATAGCTCGGAAATAAAGAAAAAATAATTAAAATTATCAAAGAAAGATGCACAGTGTTTTTTTAGAAATTCTTGAGAACGGACTTATTTTTAGCGTATTTTTCATTTATGAAAAAAGGCGCTATTGTGCTCGTCATGTCCGTCTGTCTGTCTGTCCGTCCGTGACGACGTTTTCGTCGACGAGAAAATGCGCACTCTGTTGCTCACTGCAGTGAGTACTGAGTTATATTTTTTATTCATGCGGAAGCATTTTCAGTAGCCTAGTCCAGTCATTGAAAAATCCATGTGCTGTGGAATCAAATGCAATATCGGGTACTTGTATTCCAATGGAGTTCTTCAAATCGCTGCCACCTGCGTGCAGATACTTCACGTGCAAGCCGCTGCACGGACTCTTCTCACCCATCCAGTGCGTGAGTCGCCTAACAGGAACCACAACACCGCGGCGCGCCTCGGCCGCGTCGCGCTTGCCATCTTCATCTCTTCGGCGCTCCAACAGCAGGGAGAGCTTGGGTGGGCAGAGCGTCACGTCTAGTGTCGGTGCCTCGAGCGTCGCTTCTTCTATTGCGCGTCCCACATTCAGGGTGAGGCTGTGGGCACGCAACTCGAGTTTCTGTTCTTACCAGGCATTTGACATTCAAAAAATGTTGAGCGAAGTAAACGCGTACGTCAATGCTTTTTTACAAACGCTGATTGAAATATCTGGCGTGTGGGCAACGGTGAATACTAATACTGGTACTTAAAATCAAATTGTAATAAACGTTTTTTAAAGGTTGATTTAAACCACAGACTTGGAAACAACGTAGAATAGACGAAATCAACTCGTAATAAACGTTGATTTGAACCATTGACATGAAAACAACGTATAATTGACGAAATCATCTCGTAATCAATGTAGTTTCAACGTCATTTGACGTAAGGGTTGACGACTTTCCTTATGATTTCTGTGACATCCAAGAGGTAATAGCATACAAAATATTTTAGAGGAAGGTTACGGTATGGTATATTAGATATTTGAGGGATAGTAATGACATCCAGAACTTTTGGAGAACATATACTCAAATGATGAGAGGTCTTTCAAAGGCTGAGCAGAACATAGGAACCAAAAACTGTACCTCCATCCATGCAGTGTGGTTCAGTGGGCCAGGAGAGTCCTTAACAGCAAGAATTTATATATACTAATCCTTGTCAGATATTTGAACTGTCTGTGTTTGTTGTGTCAACCCATGCTTCGTCTGTTTGTCATAGACTTTAAAGTTAGTATGTTTTGTATGATTTTGTCTGTCGTCGGTCATGGGTGCATGTTTTGTAAAAAAGACATAAAATGAAGTACCGTACCGGTACCAATAAATAGGTTAATACCGGAATTTATCATTTTAACTCATATTCTTACCAAACATATAGCTATTAAGTGCTCATGTACGTAGTTCTCGCGCATTTCCGATCTAAAAATGTTCAAATAATTTTGATTTATTTTTGACATTTTTTTGTGTAAGCTACAATATCTGTTTGATAACGCCTAATTACAAATAACGCGTGACATATAACAACGAGATTTACTGACTCACTACATAATAAGTACGTACGTAACTTAACGATTTTTTAAAGGGTATCGAAGATGGCCATACTGTGAAAAATGTCTTGCACCATCGTTTCGCCTTGTCAACATTAATTTAGCATTTTTAAATCTTTCAATACCTGCTTGGTTAAAATTATTGCGATTAATCACAAGTTTTATCCCTAGAAATTGTGGTTTTAATTGATATTTAAACGCATTTTACGTGTTTTGTCCCCCCAGAAACGTATTTATGAATTAAATTCGGGATTGAATTTTATCCCTGCTAAATTGATATTCGCTCGTTTCATTTTGATTGATTAACTCAGTCCTCACCACATGATTAAAACGTTCACAAATTTGTTCTGGTTTTCAAAGAGTGTAATTTTCTTACTCAGCTTCCAAGGGTGTTTCTAGCAGTGATGTGTAGTGAGTGTTTTGACCCTTAATTAATGTGCAGAAACCTTTTCTAGTCAGCTTCCAAAGGTGTTATTATAAGCGCTGAGTAGTGAGTGTTCTAAGCCTTAATT
This sequence comes from Hyalella azteca, assembly GCF_000764305.2. Lineage (NCBI taxonomy): Eukaryota > Metazoa > Arthropoda > Malacostraca > Amphipoda > Hyalellidae > Hyalella > Hyalella azteca. The sequence continues at coordinate 144,597 of NW_025934332.1, read as the reverse complement.
AATGTGCAGAAACCGAGCTATGGAGGCATCAACACTGCAGCCCGAGCCAACAAAGCCCTTCAGGTATGCCCCGTACACGGCCCCATGGCTGNATGGAGGCATCAACACTGCAGCCCGAGCCAACAAAGCCCTTCAGGTATGCCCCGTACACGGCCCCATGGCTGCTCTCATCAAGACACGCGGCTGAGACCCTCGTACTGCAACTCCGTCTTTATTATTAACATTTACAATACACTCAGATGAAACTTTGATCTCGAGGCTAGGTAGATCAAACACTAATTCGTTTATAATTGCCTGGAAAGTATGAGTGGTTTGTTACAATTAACGCAGTTAGATAAAACTTTGATCTCGAGGCTAGGTAGATCAAAGACTAATTCGTTTATAATTTGATGGAAAGTATGGGTGGTTTGTTACAATTAACGCAGTTAGATGAAACTTTGAGATCGAGGCTAGGTAGATCAAAGACTACCGGTAATTTGTTTATAATTGCCTGGAAAGTATGAGTGGTTTGTTACAATTAACGCAGTTAGATGAAACTTTGATCTCGAGGCTAGGTAGATCAAAGACTAATTCGTTTATAATTGCCTGGAAAGTATGGGTGGTTTGCTTCTGCTAGCAGAGATAGGTTATAGTTGAGAAATTTTGAGCTGCTACGATAGTTCATGGGCTTTGAGAAATATATTGCTTAACGTCACGGTTTAGGTACTATATCGAAGTTGAGGAATATATAAACGATAAACCAGGAAGTTGAGATAAATTCCAGGTATTGATGGTAAGTCGTAGGTAAATGATCATGATAACCTGTACAATAGGTACGTTTCTTTAGGTAATTGTCGATTGGTCCATTACTTAAAGAAACCTTTTTCCACAGCTTACTTACGTTTTTACTCTTTAATTTTCCGCATGCTTATCACATGTATTCGTATGGTGCAGATAACACCTAGTATCGTGCTTCTTCCCTTTACTTGTCGAGTCGTTTTCAATGGTCCTTGCTTCCATCACATTGTGGCACATTTGTTCTTCGTTCGTCTGTCCAAATATTTTGCTGTGTTTAACTCTGAACTTTATGTTTTGATATCACTTTAATCTGTGATTTGGTAAGTTTGTGTATTGTTTACATTTCGTGTACCGTTCCTCCCGTAATGTTTGCATTGCTTGCAGTCAGCACTGATGTTTTGACCCTTACTTGTTAGCTCGCTGTGTTTTCGTCCTTGCCATGCACCACATTGAAAATTGTCTTACTTCAATTGTAAAAAAAAAACTGTTGAGTAATTGCAATGTTCTTTCACGATGTCGTTATTATTCTAACTTTTTTAACTGTACTGAACGTAGTTTGCTAACCATTGTTTGGTCGTAGAGTACATACTATATATTTGTTTCCTATCCTGTGATGTTATATATTAGCGTATAGTAGTAGTAATTCGATGGTAGCGGAAATTTATTTATTTAGTAAAAAATATTTTATTTTTTGACGCCAGCTCACCCAATATTTTTATATTCGCTTGCAGCAATTAATATCATAACCTTGCATAATCATGTATTTACGTCAAATTATGTACTATTTTTCTTAATCTAGCTTGTTTACTTATGCTTTTTATAATTTATGCGTTTTAATAAATTTTTCCTCCTTCGATATTTAATGTAATTTTTAATAATTAATAGATGCTTCTAATTTTCTAAATGACGAAGTTTCTGTTTCACATTGTTCATTTCAATTTCCAAGGATTTGCATAGTTCACTACCGTATATTGTGATCTTTGTTATTGTTGTAGGTACAATTGATCTTCAATGTTGTGTCTTTTGCTCCAATTTTCACCATTATATTCCATCTATTCACGCTTACTTCTTGCCCGTTTTTGTGCGTCCATGTTTTCGGCGCAGTTAAAGGCTTCACCATTCAACTTCTTGACTTACTCGCGTAGTACTATATAAAAATCTTATTAAGAGAACTTTACGCATATTTTCATTCAGCCAAGCTGTTTCAATTAAAGAAACTATTGAGTCTGTTGAGCGGTTGCCAGCTGTGTTGACGCGTTGTGCGATCAGTTGCTACCAAATTTTTTTATTTATTCAAAAAGTAAAATATTTGTAATGTTCCTTTTACTTTTCTTTTCTAATAGGTACCTTTAATGTATCGAAGTTGATCTGCGCGTATCAGATTAAACCTTTCATCCTTTCAGTCTGATGAATCCGTTCTTTAAATGCTCTAGAAGATTCTTCATGGTTAACAATGAATATTGCAGGATCGAAATAATAGTACCGGTAGGTACGTTTCATGTCTCGGCATTTGAACTAAATTATTATTAGTACGGTAAAATATTCTTGTCAAGAACTCAGATCAACATACCGGTATGCTTCATCCGAAGGACATGTACTATTGCTTCTGACTTTGCAATATGTTGATGATACTCGTACAGAATCTGCTTTAATAAAACTAGGCCATCTTCTTCTGCAAGAGCCATTCACGTGGCACTAACATTAGCTATAACCACGCTTTCCATCTTCTGTGTTACTATATCGCGATCTCGGCGCCTATCTTCACTGAGCCTCCAACTGAGCGGCCATCTACTAACTCAACGTTGGACTCGCCTCTTCCAAGTGCTTGCCGAACCTGTGCTCGCTTTAATGAACAATTCGCTAAATCTACCACGACTCGTGCTGGCCTGATGCCCAATAACAAGAAACTCACCCAATCTAGCACGACCCCTGCCGGTTTGGGACCAATAAAGAGAAACTGACTCAATCTATCTCGGCCGGTCAGTGACCAATAACAAGAAACTCACCCAATCTAGCACAACTCGTGCCCGTCAGTGACCAATAACAAGAAACTCACCCAATCTACCACGACCCCTGCCGGTTTGGGACCAATAAAAAGAAACTCACCCAATCTACCACAACCCCTGCGGGTTTGTGACTAATTCTTAGTATCCTTAGTATTTGTTTGGGACATAGCAGTCCCAGGCCACGATGGATCGCCGCCTCTAATAACAAGAAACTCTCCCAATCTACCACAACCCCTGCGGGTCAGTGACCAATAACAAGAAACTCACCCAATCTACCATGACCCCTGTCGGTCAGGGACCAATAACAAGAAACTCACCCAATTTATCACAACCCCTGCCGGGCAGTGACCAATAACAAGAAACTCACCCAATTTAGCACAACCCCTGCGGGTCAGGGACCAATAACAAGAAACTCACCCAATTTACCTCGAGCGCTGCCGGTCAGTGACCAATAACACGAAACTCACCCAATTTACCTCAACCGCTGCGGGTCAGGGACCAATAACAAGAAACTCTCCCAATTTACCTCAACTACTGCCGGGTCAGTGACCAATAACAAGAAACTCACCTAATCTACCACAACCCCTGCCGGTTTGGGACCAATAACAAGAAACTCATTCAATTTACCTCGGCCGGTCAGTGACCAATAACAAGAAACTCACCCAATTTACCTCGGCCGGTCAGTGACCAATAACAAGAAACTCACCCAATTTACCACAACCCCTGCCGGTTTGGGACCAATAACAAGAAACTCATTCAATTTACCTCGGCCGGTCAGTGACCAATAACAAGAAACTCACCCAATTTACCTCGGCCGGTCAGTGACCAATAACAAGAAACTCACCCAATTTACCTCGGCTGGTCAGGGACCAATAAAAAGGAACTCACTCTATTTACCTCGACCGGTCAAGGACCCCACTTGATATTTTCCTTCTCCCCCTTCACGACTGCAGGCCCGAGAAGACGACCCTGATCTTGAAGGCTTCTATTGAACTCCGGCGCCACGTCAACTGATTCCGGAGATGAGCTTCAGACCGTGGCATCAAAATTGGCTTATTCGTCCAAATTAAAATTTTTGATTCCTTATGTGGATGGTTCAGCATTTGCGCTGTTCATTTTCTGTGCTGTTCATTCATATAGGCAAACTGATTTTTTTTGAAGGAAAAACCAAGTATTTAACTGGCACTCGATGCTTGAGAAAAAATTTTAATCTAATACCGTAATTCTTATAAATGTAGCTCCTTCAAATGGGCCATGATTTCGTTTTGTGGATATTCCATGACTCTTTACGAAATGTAGTACCGGTACTAGGTACCTATTGTTCATTTGTTATGGATGAGCCTCGTGAAACACCATACTACCAAGTTTACTCTAACTACGGTATTAAGGGAAACGTGTATTGTAATACCGCTAACGATGTGATGTGCCTCGTAAAAGTTATTGCTTTACACCAGTAGTTCTGAAATGCTTTTCATAAACTATTGAAATTTTGTTTTGCAATTGCGCAAGTTTTCATCTCCGAATGATCGTTTTTTCGGTATATATAATTTTTGTAGGTTATTCGTGACTCCAACACTTTCTTGGATTTTATCTGTCTATTTTTTCTTTAAACGTTTTCTTACAAAAGCATTGCATTTTTTGAATAAAGTGGTATGTATATATTGTACATAGAAATCGCATGCGCACAGTTTTTAGCTTTACGGTATATGAGTTAATTAGTTTCATACGTAGTTTGTTCCTTGATTCGTGGTTATTCTGTCTTCTAGAATTTTGGATTTTTCATGACAATTTAACATTTTTGGGTACGTTTTATAAATACCGGTTCAGATCTGGAATTTTGCTCGTATTCGATGAATTTTAGTATGATTTGTTTGAAAATCTTGGCACTGTAATTTTAAAATACGTTTCAAAAGTAATTTCTTTAGTGGTTGAATTTGTTATTTCGGAAAATTTTTTATTTTAGAATGTACTCTTTACTCCTGTTTCAAATAGAAAGCACTCGAATGATTGTTGCTGAACTGGGTCGTGTTTAACTCTCAGTGTACGTTTTTATTTCGATTTATTAAGATCTGAACTGAATAATGGATTCTGTACTAACTTTTGTTTTTAAGTTACTAGACTTTGTCTATGCACTGTAGTACTCTATGGTTCTTGATTGTACTCGTACCAAGTTGGGGAACTTTACGTATATTTTCAATATCTTAAAGTTGTTTCTATCAAATCATTTCATTGATAACTAAGAAACGCAAATAATAAAATCTCCAATTTCGGCCGTGATTGGTAATTTTTAATTATGCCTTAAGTAGATAAAGAATTCAATTAATTTTCTTAAGAAATAAACATTTATAAGGTATTTTTCAGATTTTTAATTCAGAAATATTATAATAGTTTCGTGCGTGGGAGCTTTCCTTTTGTTTTTCTCAAGTCTTAATATTTATCTTTACTATCATTTTATGGTACAATAGTTTATTAATGGCATTCACGTCCTATATTACTATGCGCGATTCAAGTAACGCGTAGAATTATTATTCAACTTTTTTAATATACACGTTTAATAAGAGTTATTACCATACAGAATAGAAGTGATAGAAGTAACGTTGTTCAATAACTAACTAGTGTAAAAACATGCGCGGTCCCTTATACTGAACATGTTGAACCAAACCTTATTGTTTTATTTTCCCCTGTTATTTCCTCCCGGCATTATTTTCTCAGTAAAATAGGTTACACATTTCGCTAGTAAAGGAAATGCTGTTTTCTTCGTAAAGGCTTGGTTATATAACTCACAACATGCATGCGTGTTTGTTATCATTGCCTTCATTAGCTCCGCTTATTTGAAAGGGATTCCATAAAATCTTCCTGGTATATCGTTTTCAATAGAAACCAGTCCTTTATTAACTGGCCTACCAGTTAGTTTCTTATTCTTCTCAAAATTGTTGGTTTATAATCGCATTAACTATGAAAATGAACTGAAAAATACCTCATGTTCATTCACTTGCTGTTAACTGCTCCCAAAAGCAATTTAATAGCTAACCCAAGTCTTTGTTCATGATTCAACCTGCTTGAATTTCTGTGCACCAATGCATTATCATCCTTATTTTTCAATTCCTTCATCAATCAAATTAATTAATAAATTTTGTTTATGAAGAAATTTATCTCCCCGACTAGCGTCAAATCGTGCGTACCGGTATTTAATTGCACGTTACATTTCCAGCCATTAAGACCATCATTGAAATATTCATCGTATAATCAAATCAACTCCATTGTTAGATGTCAATAATTATATTCTTAATTATTTCACCTGCGCCTCTGATCTTTAAATCTTCAAGATAATGAAAAAATTACGTATTTGCATGCTTTACTTTTTACTAATCCTTCCCTGTATCTTTTTGGGAGTAGAAGTTTTTGTTTTTTATGGGTGTTTGTGAACTCGACCGCTTGCTTGCACTAACGAAGAATTTTATATTTTGCTTGCTCCATCGATGCATGATTAGTAGTCTCAATAGGTGAATGAAATTGTTCTTCTCTTCACTCAGTCTGATGCACAGCTTAACTGTTCATTGACGCACAGTTTCAGTAATCATTGATCCACAGATTAAATGTCTGTACTTCATATCCATTTATTCTTATAATCTATTCCTCTCCATGCAGAATTCATCGCTGCTGGTGCTTCTACTTACAAACTGTGTCAAAACCCTACTTTTTGCGTTCACAATTCAACTAATTTTTTTTCAAAATACTAGAATTTGTCTCCGTTTTAGCTCACATTAATAATATGATAGGAGATACCGGCCTTAATAAAAAATGCAAATCTTTATAACGTATACATTGCTATGTTTCGCGTACTTTTCGATAGCATTTACCCACGGAAATCATCCTTTGTGTTCAACACAGACTCGAATCCCGAAATTTTGTTGAGCATTTGTTTCTTCCGAAGTAGAGTACCGTATCGTATATACTTGCACTGAAAGAAGTGGAAATGGATAACTATCGTAACGCATGCGGATTTATATTGCGGATATCGCATTTAGCATAGCTAAATTAAAAAAGTTTTATCAAGTAATTTTGAAAATTGATGTAAAGCAGATTAGTAAGCAATGAGTATACTATACTTCATCGCTGTGTTACTGGGAGCGACAGTTGTTGCTCTCGTGTAAAATGTCAATAAAATCATGCATCTAGGCTTGCGGAAAAATCTTACCTACTCTATTAAATTATCGGTAAACAGCAGCTATAACTCATGATTGCTGATTTTTTTTAATATTATTGACTTCGGTTTCCGTAGCCTCAAAAATTAAAATCACGATCGTTTATAATTTCAGTTCCTTAATTTTCACTCGGAAATCGAGCCTGCAATCGATAATCGAATCGAAAGTAATGGTTTAAATTTCTGACAAACTGAACAGATCACATTATTCCCACTACTTTTTGTTGCGTTAAATGCGAATTAGCGACGAGATGAATAAATTGAATGTTTTTGACTATTTAGTTGTAATAACTTCGAATTACTGACAGATTGAGAGGATCGCATTATCCTGCCTGGTTTTTAGTGATCAGTTTGTATTACTGATGAATTTTAGAGATCTTTTTTTTTTTTCTCTCAGTATGTAGACAATTTCAGTGATATAAAACGCAAAACCAGTTGGTGCCGTTAGTGTTATCCCAATCGCGGACGTCGAATAGCGAACAGAACTATTGCCTTTGTCGAGTAGGTACGTAGCTAATATCTCGAACTTATATCTCCACAATATAAAGAAAGTGTGCTAAAAGATGTCGATGCGAAGCAATTATGAAAAAAAATCATCTCCCTTGAATTAAAACAAAGTCTACCTGGTTTCAAAAAGATTTTACCCAATGAATTTGAGGTTAAAAATTAACCCGACATAAATGAAAATAGCTTGAATTCTACCGACGATATGAAGTACGCTACACATACATTGTGTGCTGCGGTGTTCCTTTATAAATTTTCAATACATTTCTGCGAAAAGTTACATGAGCTTGTAGGAAAAAAAATATATCTGAGAATTTTCATTGCCTCTAGGGCTTATTTAATGATAATATAGTTGCAGAAATTAGTGAGTGTCGTTAAATTTTCTCAGCTCGCTTGTATTTTACATAAATTAACATTTATGCATCCACGGCTAGCACAGACGCTAACTAGGCACGTAGCATCTTTCAAATCTTACGTAGAAAAGCCAATTATTACCGAAAAGTGCCAATTATTCGCCGAAATGAGCCAATTATTCAATTATTCACCAAAAAAGCCAATTATTACTAAAAAAAGCCAATTATTCTCCGAAAAAAGCCAATTATTCACCGAAAAAACAATCATTCATCGAAAGAGGCCAATCATTCACCGAAAAAATCCAATCATTCACTGAAAGAGGCCAATCACTCACCGAAAGAAGCCAATCATTCACCGAAAAAAGCCAATCATTCACCGAAAGAGGCCAATCATTCACCGAAAAAAACAATCATTCACCGAAAAGAGGCCAATCATTCACCGAAAAAAGCCAATCACTCACCGAAAAAAGCCAATCATTCACCGAAAGAGGCCAATCATTCACCGAAAAAAAAACAATCATTCACCGAAAAGAGGCCAATCATTCACCGAAAAAAGCCAATCATTCACCGAAAGAGGCCAATCATTCACCGAAAAAAAAACAATCATTCACCGAAAAGAGGCCAAACATTCACCGAAAAAGGCCAATCATTCACCGTAAAGAGCATTTATCTCCATCATTATTTCCTGGTCTTGCAAGCATACTAGTACAGTAGGTACGGTATCATAAATACCGTATATTCTCGAACTAGTTGCCACGACTCGGGCATTGGCTTGTCTTACACCCACAGAGATTGTATTATTAGCTTGAGCTAAGTAATGGAAATCAGTCAAGCTTTTAAGATGTGCTTGCACTGTTAGAAAAAACGGTGAAAAAACGGCCCCACCGGCGTCCTAGTGGCCGGTCGCCCAGTGAAAATAAACTGTTTCGCCATTTTTATCAGATGTTCTACGGATTTCTGGTGTTAAATTGGAATAAAAACGGTGGCACGGTGTTTCTTTTCACGTGCCGACCGGCCACTGAAACGCCGGTAATACCGTTAACGGTAATTTTTCTAACAGTGAAGTATCTTCGTGTAGACAGCTTGTAATGTTGTATTTTCTGGACGGACATTTTGTTCGTTCAAATGACGTGCAATCTTAAGTGGAAAAAATTTAACTCAGTACTCACAGCAGTGAAGTGACAGAGAGCGCATTTTCTCAAAATCGACGAAAACGTGAAGTCAGTGACAAATAACAGACGGACGGACGGACATATGACGAGCACAATAGCGCCTCTTTTACATACATGAGAAAATGCGCTAAAAATGGCTGAAGCGAAGATATATTTTCAAACAATCATCAGACCTTTTTTCGGACCATCATCGCAATAGTGGCATCGTGGCAGACCATGGGAAGCCCCAGACGGTGTTTTATAAGATGACAATGGAAACGAGTGATGTATATACTTTCTTGAGACAATTTATTTTTGAAATTCCAATACTTTTTACACTTAGAACGATGATTGCAATGCATATAATGACTTGCTTCCTGTATAGAATTACCAGTTAAAAAAACTCAAAAAGTTTTCTTTGCAGATCCTTTGCAGGAATGAAAATATTTTTCTCTGCAAATGCAACTCTTTCGGACATCATGCACCAGTGTTTTAAATGAGCACCCGCAAACGCTTGGACAACAGTTTTCCTAGAAAGTTTCCATCCAGCACGAAATTAAAACTAAGTTCCGAACATTAAATACGAGAGTGTCCCCTCGACCAATCATGCGTCAAACAACGTAATTGTTGTTCATTCCGTCATTTCGTTATTTTGTTTGAACGTTTGATGTATTAACAATAATGTCTGTACCGGTCATCTTAGAAGTGTCGGCACTGAAGAAATATAATTATCTTGTCGATGAAATTTTACTTTTGCATACAATACAAACATTTTATGACCTTATAATAATATTATTATATTGTGGCCGCGACGATATTTTTGACCAACGTCAAATGTAAGTCAACTTATAAAAGTCAATATGAGAGATTCAATTGAATTCCCCGTACGTAGTATAATGCCAATTTTATAGGCCTATACGTCAGCAAGTGGTACATGATGAGCATGAGCTTGCCTCGTTTCTAAGCGACTGGTATATAATTGGCATACTATATAATTAGTTTGTTTGAATCATATTTTACATCCTGCATTTTAAGCTTTTACTCAGCAATATCGATGTCTACTTGTGGTACTCCATGAGACGTGTTTCAGCTCCGTTCAAAATCGCAAGAAGCTGGAAATATTGAGAAGAACGCAACGTTGAAACGACAAATCAATATTGGCTGAATGGTAAAGATGCTTTGCCTTCAGTTTTTTTCCACATACGCAATGCTTTTAGTTACTTGCGTGAAGTTCTTCAGTTCAGTGATCTGTTATCGATTCACATTTTTCTATTTTAATATGCACATTGTCAAATTTTAAAATCCCGCCTGTAAAAATCTCATCACGTAAGTGCGTATTTTCAAGTGCAACGATCATGCATAGTTTTCAATATCATAAAACTTAGTCATAAAGAAGCAAAACGTTTCACCGTTCACCATCTACAGAGGATTTATTTTCTGATTTAATAAACCGATCGCTCAGGATCGATCAATAAAATTATTTATTGTTTGATTGTTTCCAATTCTATCAAAGGAAGGACAGGAGCAAGAGCTTAATTCTTATTTGGTAATTTCTAAAAGTTCATATATAATCGAGTTAGAGCTAAATCGTGATTTTAGCTGATGAATAATGGTGGAGATGATGCAGCAAAAATTTTGTGCAATTTACCTTGATATTCTTCGCAGTTTTTTACCATGTCACTTCGGAGAGTCTTTCAAGTCCCATATCGCCTTTGAATTATCTACGACCATGCTTCCATGATGTGTCGTGTAATATCATGCATTATTGCTTATATTAAATATATAATCTGGAACATTCTAATTTTACACGTGTGACCGGTGATGGTCGCTTGTATTCCTCACTAAATTCAGAAGCACTTTAACTGAAGCTAAAACGCAAGCCTCAAACTAAGAGTATAAATATTCCTATTCATTTTATTAATTGATTGTAGCAACAACAAATGCGTGCCAAATATTCCAGTAAAGATTAATGAATTACAATTACACACACACAACAAACTGCATAATTTTGCCCTGTTTCTGATTAAATTTTAGACATTTTCATTCTTGGCCCGAATGTCAAGAGGGCGATCGATGTGACTGACCTAAATGCATACGTGAAAATGTCGTACGTGAAAATGTCGTAAACTTTTGAAAGGGCACATCTCTGAAAGTTTAATGCTTTTACCTCTGACGAAGACCAAATTTTGGTCATGGTATGACCTTTGGTTATACCCTAAAATGAAGTGTTATTAGAAATATTTATCTTTTATTTCCAATTTATGGCTGGAAAATATGATGATAAAAATTATACTGCAAAAATTAAAAAATTCACGAACTTTGACTCCCGAAAATAAAAATTCACGAAAATTGTGCTTTCGACAGCCAGATTTCTAGTGTAAATTTAGAGCGAACTTAACATTTAATTTGGAGCGATTTTTAACTCATACGATTACATATTTCATATCAACCTAATTAGCGTGTGGGACTGAGTGGTTAAGACATGATCGCAACCTTTGCTGGCCTAATAATTCTATGCAATGAAAATATCATCACGAGTTCCGATGCAAAAAAGTTACAAAATCTAACTCTCCGCTTAAAATCTTCGTGGTTCTTATATCTTAATTAAATTTGACGCACGGTTAGACTGGCTTATTTGAAAATGAATTATGTTTGGGTTTGGTAGAATAGAATTGATTTACTTCATTCCCATTACCTGAGAAACTGCAATGAACAAAAGTCATGGCATAATAAAATATTAAAAACACCCGTGCATCAGATGACGACGAGTACCGAAAAACCTATCGCGACAAACCACGCCTCGGAGTTGCCGTCACGTCGCACCTCATATCCGTGCTACCAGTCACGCACCCAAATTTACTTGCAAAAAAGGTACGTAATTGTGGTTCCGAAGTTTATTTTTGGAGCTTTGTACCACGTACCATATCCCTATAAATTTTGGGTAAGCATTTTTCCCATGCAAATTTAATAGAACCTAGTACAATTGTAATCCTAAAGCATCGAAGCCTAAGTTTAAGAACAACTTACTCTCGGTTTTGCGAAGGCGCATTCACTCCTCCGTGGTTTTGATAGGGTTTCAGAAGTCACACAGCTTGGATCACACTGCTTTTATGCATCTAAAACCGTAAAGCCTATAACCTAAAACCAGATAAATATCAATCAACACAATATCCCACAAGTGCTTCAATACAGGTAAAATTTAAACTTAACAGATACATATAAGCAGTATTGCTGAGAAGGGCCAACTGCTTATTTGCTGTGGTCTGTCGATCGGCTACCAAATGCAAGAATATCAAAGTTCTATATCAAACCTCAGCTGGAAACCTTCGACCAGTTAGTTGCCCTGCAGGCAAGGCTTCATAGTTTTTTGTGTGATTTGGGCAGGTTCTGAGGGCCTAATTATATTTGTACGTAAAAAGCATATTTGTTCGAAGTGTGGCACTGGCTTTAGAATCTACATTATGAATATATAGAAGTGTGAGTTTTTTGTGTTGGGATTTTAACGTAAAGTACGTTGATTCAATACATATTGGTATTTTGAGCTTGTGAGAAATAATGGATGTCACTATTCAAATGTTTTTTTTTTTGTTCATTGTCGGTGTGAGACTCTGGGCGTTTGATTCCTGTCAGTTGTTTGATTCCAGCTGAGATTTTTTGATTCCAGCTGAGTTGTTTGCCTGTAATTTGTCTGTATTTTGCAAAATTTTTATCAAAATAAAAGTTCTAAATTTAGAGACAAATCAATTCAAACCAATTTTTAGAGTTGATTATGAAATCGATAATTGAGAGATATATGAGAATTCTTTACGTAACGCATTTTCGGTGAATTATATATACTACGTTTTAATTAAAAAAAACAGGCATTTAAAGAATTGCTCACAGCTAACGAAAATAAAAGATGCATCTTAACTCAAGAATAATAGTTGGAAAATAAATCTTTTGTGCACACTTTAGCTCAAAAGAAATTCCCACTTCAGTTCTTTGTAATAAGAAAAAAACTTCTTCCTATATATACTTCTTCGCAGTTATAAACTTATACTAGGTAGTTTTTGAACAATTTGTTTTCCATTTGAGATTCTTCCTAACTCACTTTTTTATGAGCAAAATATCTCCTTACTAAGTATATTAATTAAGAAACGTATAATTACAAATATTGATGTATTTCGGCAGAAGTTGTTCTCTAATGCAAGTTTCATTGAAGACCAGTATTTCTTATTGACATTGAGTATTTCTTATTGACAATTTTCTTGACTCAATTCTTATTGACAATTTATTAATTCAATTCAGTCTTGAAGTTCTCCCGCGAATTAGGACTAAATCAGTCTTTGCTCTTCCTCGATATACTCGTGCAAGTAGATCGAGCATGCAATGTTCGTTACTAAAGTTCACCGAAAACCTATACAGAAGTCGGAGAAGTACTAATGGTCGAAGTAAGTGAATGTCCACAACGATACAAAACCAGCACAATATTCGCACCCTAATACGTAGAGCATTTAAAACATGTACATCCGCTAGTAGCTTGAGAAGTGAACTCCGTCGATCTGCCAGCAAATTCTAGTAAACACCGGTTATGCGAATAAACTATCGAGACCTAAATTTAAAACTATCGAACATGTCAAAACCAAACGGACAATGAACTAACATCCAACGGAAGTATTACGATAATTCATTACCAAAACCAGATGACTAAGAGGCTTTAAGACAGACAAAAGAGTCCTTGAATCAATTGTGCTGAACATCGGAAGCACAACCTCAACCGGCCGAATCAAAACTCCTGATTTGCTATAAAACCTGAATCGCAAGAATTTAATTCTGAAAAAACATGCAAAAAGTCGGAACCATTACAAGAAACCAATGTTATATAAAAAATATTAATGCAACAAATAAGTTTATGAACTTCTCCACAATATAAATTACATAGGTTTGAACAGTACGATTTTTGAGCTGCCGCCTAATAATAATTAACATGTTTCCTCCAGACCGGAGAACCGAAGAACCACATGAGAGACGTTGAGACAGAGAGAACCACATGTGAGACGTTGAGACAGAGAGAACCACATGAGAGACATCTGCATATATCGTCCTTAGGTGCCCAGACACCACAAGACGAGCGATATGGCTAAGGCTCTCATCATCAAGTATGAGTCTCTATAGCTATAAATTTACAAACTAACGGATTTGTCAGGACGTTGAAACTGTTCTCGTAATTTAAACTTTGATTTTCAATCCGTATCCATACTATACCCTATGTTTGTGCTAACGTCATTCATTTCAAAATTTCAAATTGCAAGTGTTGCAAAACCTTCCTCTACTTGATAATGAATGTAGTTGTATTCGCAACGTCGTAAATTATATTCAATGTCTCATTAAAACCTTATATTTGAATTTTCAAGTCCTATCAAAGGCCTAATTCGCCGAAACGAGAAAAACAAGAAAATAAGCAACAAGAAATACTCTCTGGTCTTCTATGTAATCTGCATTAATTGCAGAACAAATCTTCCTTCATCACTGTTAAGGAGTTTTCATTGATTTGCCACATTCCTGATCCGAATTGTAATAGAATTTAGATACCTCTTAAGAAATTTTTTGACAATTCTGTAGAATGCTATAAAAAAATTATTATTCAATAGCATTATACAAAAAATTCAAACTCAGTACTCACTGCAGTGAGTGACAGAGAGCGCATTTTCTCGTCGACGAAAACATGAAGTCACGGGCGGACAGACAGACGGACAGACGAACAGACGGACGGACAGACGGACCTGGTGGGCACAATAGTGCATTTTTTCATAAATGAGAAAATGCGCTAAAAAGCATTCCCTTGAATTGAAGATAAAATTTGTGGCATGAGTTGTTGGCTGATTAAATATTCAGAATTTGAATAAAATGAATTATTGCTAATTTTTTATCTGTTATGAGAAAAGAGTTTAGAATGAAATGTCCAGTATTTTAAATATGCTCGATATTTAGTATTGCTGCAAGTCTTCACAAAAATGTTGACCTTGAAAAATATCTATGTCTACAGTTTGAAAAAAAATCGAGTCCTGGAAATTATTTGGTCTATATACATGCAAGCTCTCAGAAACACATATATAGTTATTGTATTCAACTATAGATTAATCTTCAATAATGTACATTTAAATTAAGAAAAAGGTTCAAAAACATGTAGTTGGTATTGTCTATCTTTCAAACTAATTAAAAATGTTAAAAATTTAGCGTTGCAAATGCAGATCAACCATAAAATGTATTGTGGAGAGGGAGAGAGACCCTTTCAAGTAAAAATCAAACATACATAATAGTTTTTACGTATACTATTACAAACTAATATAAAAAAACACGGAATGCGCATAAAAACATTCTGCCAGTGAAAGGACATGTTTGAAGGTGCTAGCGCGGCAGTCTGATGGGTCAACCTTGACTCAGCTGGAGCGAGGATGTGGGTCAATGCTCCATATGTACACCGCCCGAAAACCTCCACCTCACCTTTCTACCTCTGAATTAATTCATTGTTATCGTAGGAATAGCATTACATGCGTGCTGAAAGACAGCAGGGAAGTCAAACTCGAAGCTGTGAGTGCTGAAAACTCAGGTGCATGAATTTACGGTTACTGCTGGTGGCTAAAAATACTATATCAAATAGCATGGGTACAATTTATTCGACAGTTAGGGATAATATTTCTACATCTGGGATCAGTAATACGTATTGTATGATAACGGATAGTTCTAATATTTTCATTGGGTAAGGCACCACTATCTTATGATTTAAGCAGGGTTAAATAGCAATTAAAGACGAGTATAGGTACTTAATCTTATATGGTTCAAGATACCATTTAACGGATCTTCGGTGGTCTTGAATGGCTTTATGTGTGGATGTATTTGGTAAACTTTATAAAAATTTCGCAACACTGTCGTCTGGAATGACTGAACCCTCGTTAAATTGCATTATAGTTCCAATAATTTCATCCAGCGACACCGATCTCCTCCCATTGTCAAAATTATGCACGTGGCATCGTTGATGGCAACTCATCCACTGACGTCAAACGCTGCAAGCGACGATCCAGCGCACACAGCTGCCACAATGTCAGCGTTCCTTTCACTTTCACTCGCGTACGAAGAACGTGGCGTTGCATGCGGAGGTGGTGTAGCATTGTTTCTTGTAGCAATTTATATACGTTCTTCGGTAATGAATCACATCGACGGACGTAAATAAATGGGCAGGGGCCATACCATCAAAACTCGCTGACGAACACGAAGCGACCGGTTCTTTCTGTGTGATTAATTGGAGGCTTTAGTTATTGAGTGGTGGAGTTGCGAATTTTTAACTATTTTTTATTGTACTGCTCCCGGACAGAAGGAATTGAACGGAAACGGGTTGCGAATCATTAAGCTATTGTGTGGTCCGAGTCACTTTCCTGATATGCATTTAAATAAAACAAGAAATGCCTTTTTGCAGCAGCCCTCTCGCATTTCTAATTTGGCTTTGCAAAGCTCAGAACTTCATGTTTGTCTTATACTCGTATTCTTTAGTAGATATATATGGAGTCACAAAACCGGTTTTTGTGACAGCCACACGTATGTTGTTCACTGCTTCCGAAACCGTTTACTAAAACTTCCCATCATATTGTGTAAAATGTGATTTTTTATTAATGTATATTTTAAAGGTCGAGTATGCATGGCGTATGCAAAAATTTATGACTATGATCGTTAGCGGTAATAATTCCTATAATAGCATGCCGACACCGAAGCAGTTCAAGCAACTCAACAGCTAGAGCTGTATATAGCACATCACTGATAGCCTTGCAGAACATTAATTTCATGGAAATCAACAATAACGATTACGAGCGCTATCTTTTTCAATATACGCACACATAACCTTTGTTTACCGAAACTATTAAAGGTTGAGCAGGAAGCAATCATTGTATTTCGGGCCTGCATTGGCTAAAGTATTGATTATACATAAGCGGAAGTTGAGCATCTTTATAATTGGTTCATATACAGATTCATCTACTCGACAGCGTACGTCTTGAGGGTCACAAGTATAAGCATATATATAGGTCATGCGAAGCGCATTACCTCGCAGACAAGATCATGCTCCATTTTACTAGTTCTAACTATTTTTCCGAACATTAAATGCAGAATTTGTCAGTGTCCTTTTGCTAAAGCCCACATAAGCAATATCATGGTCATTTAAAAAAATTATTATTAATTTTTTACAAAAAATGCCGACAATTTAAATATAGTTTAGCATGAATATTTAATACTATAGAAATACAAAACTTCAAGTGTTTGTTGCTGTACTGTTGTACTAAAGATGTTGTTGGTGTTGGTGAAATTAAACGGAAAAAACCTATAGCAGTGCCCCAATTCTGATCGTGTATTGTGTGTTAGATACAACACTGAGCATATGATGCTCTAATTATAAAACTAAACTGGAGACAAAGAAACAAACATTTTAACATCCTCAAAAAGTTATCAATTGTATGTTTCAAAATATATAGTTGGTTTATGTTTGTCTATTCGCACAAGAAATTACCGTCCATGGTCTCTTCGGTTGCCCAGGAATTGATGATACCTAGTTATGCTCATGGAGAAAAATTCTTGCCAGTTATTCAATGAAATTATAAGGCGATCATTTCTGCAAGTATTTTAATTGCTCATAAAAAGTTAAGTGATGGTATTAATAGCTTTAAAGTTACCGTCATTTTGAGAATAGGTCACCGATAGCTATGAAATGAGACACGATCCTTGTCCTTAAACAAGGTCAAATTAATACTTCGTGCATACATATGTGCAGCTTTTCTGCTAGCCTAAACATATAATCAATAAAACTACAAACTTCTTACGTGGAAGCTGGTTATATATGGTAGTGGAGTTTTGAATTACATAGTTTCAGAATTTATTTTCCGGTTTATTGGTGAACAGATTGATCCTTTCATTTACATTTCTTCGTATTCGAGTGATTGCAGCTCATTCGTATATTTCATGACAACATTTTGAGTAATGCTGCCAGAATCACACAAAATTTCTCGATTATTGCAGCATGATCAGGTAATGATAAAGTCATTCAAAATAAATCTTGAAAATTGTGAAGAAAATATTTAATTTTGGGGATCGGAGGTAAAGCTTACATTCAAAATCGATTAATTTCATACAGTGAAGATATGACGCTTTTTATTATCATTGACAGAAACGAAAGATGTTTCTGTACAAGGTATCTTTTTTTTCGACCACATAAAGGAGTGGTCAAAGTCCAGTCTTTGCTGCGCGATCCTCGCCGGCTGTCCACGTCGCTCGGCCCTGACACATTCTGTAGGCCCAAGACTTCCTGAAGCGTTTTCAGGGGCCCTCCATCCCAACTCGTACACGTTTCGAATTAGGTACAGTCAGCGGGCTATATACACGTAGCGGGTTAATTTCACGTAGCCCCTCAAGTTCACGTAGCGAATTAAGTACAGGCAGCGGGTTTGTCACATGTAGCGGCATAAGTACAGGCAGCGGCCTATAGGACAACGTAGCGGTCTAGGACAACGTAGCGGTCTAAGTACAGGTAGCGGCCATAGGTACATGTAGCGGCATAAGTACATGCAGCGGCCTATAGGTATAGGTACATGTAGCGGCCGTCTAAGTACATGTAGCGGTCTAAGTACATGTGGTGGTCTAAGTACATGTGGTGGTCTAAGTACACGTAGCGGTATTCTGTAGGCCCAAGACTTCCTGAAGCGTTTTCAGGGGCCCCACCAACCCAACTCGTACACGTTTCGAATTAGGTACAGTCAGCGGGCTATATAAACATAGCGTGTTAATTTCACGTAGCCGCTCAAGTACACGTAGCGAATTAAGTACAGGCTGCGGGTTTGGCACATGTAGCGGCTTAATTTAAGTACAGGCAGCGGCCTATAGGACAACGTACGTAGCGGTCTATGTACAGGTAGCGGCCATAGGTACATGTAGCGGCATAAGTACAGGCAGCGGCCTATAGGTACATGTAGCGGCCTAATAACAGGTAGGTACACATAGCGACCTAATCACACATATAAGCAAATTCATAGCATGTGATTAGAAGGTATAGCTAGGAAATCAGTCAATAATTGGCTAACGAAGTTAGGAACTCGTACGTTTTTGGAGACATTAGGTAGCGCTGCATCTGAAGGGGAAACATGGCCTCCCTGCGTGTCAAGCGAGACTAAATTTAAGAGAAAAAAACTGCATGGTTGAAAGACTGATGGATGTAAGACTGATGATTGAAAGGTTCAACCATCAGTCTTTTGGAATGGTTGAATAAACTGATGGTTGAAAGAAAAAATTATTATATAAAACTGCAGTCTCGCAACGCTGCCAAATCTCGTACCAACCGAAAAAAACGGGATAAGGTTGTTGGGAAAGCTCCAACAGTGTTTGCAGTCAGATGAATATCTCTCTAGGAAAAAAGGTTTCAAATATTTTTAGGGGTTTTTCAGTCAACTAAACAAGTCCTATGCTTGAATATCAGGAAAACAAACATCGTTTGTAGGCTTAGGAAGAAGTCAATGCATGGATAATAGGGGAATCTGTAATAGAAAGTTTGACTGAACTTTATTGATTTTCTGTGTCTTATAGCATATGACTATCTATGAATTAGGCCAACAATTATATATCAATGTGATTCGTCATTGAAAGCGAACCCCGCTATGGTTATCATCTATACTTGCTTGATGCTATAGTACTTCTTCGTTGTCCTCAACGTACTCGACGAAACCTCAACGTTGTCCTCAACGAAGAAATAAAGATTTTGTGAGCTTACAGAACTTTAATATAACAGTAATTTTTGGTGTAACATTTCAAGGTGGTCTTGCAGAAGAAGTTTGGATAAGGGGTCTCGAAAACCTGAAGTTGCGTGGTGTCTCCACCGCCATCAGAAGATGATAACGTAATCCAGTGCACCAGGTTACATCACTTCTATTTTGCCCCGAACTACTCTTACAACTCATCGAAAGTTTTCGGGTGCATTACATATTTTGATTAATTATATATCTTGTTAGGAAACTTCGTTCAAACATCCCAATGAATCACTGGCTTTTTGCTTAAATTGAGTTAGTGAAAAGTGTAATGAATATTTTTTTTAGGTCTAACTTGGATTTCATTTAAATTTGAGCATCAGCATGAAAAAATTTTCAGTTCAATTTATGTTTAAAAATTTCTGAAATTTCTCAATCGCGAAAAGCCATTTTTAGTCATCCGATAATAATCTTGTAAAGGACTTTAAAAAAATTGCTGCACACCATTGTAAATTATTCTTGCAACTTTAGCATTCACCTTATTAACTGACTAGAGCTGTTCGGAAACGAGGATGGGTAGCTTTGAACAGATTTGCGAAAGCGGATTTATATCTATCAGAAATGTACGCAGTGCGTAAAATATGACAGGACTCAAAGATGTCAGAATACACAAGAAAAATCGATGTTGTTGATGATTCTGAAGTGTCATTAATCGTTTAGTTCATCACTGAGAAATTTCTAGAAAACGTAACAATGCTGTATGTAATCATGAGACTTTTTCTCTAATATCGAAGTTCTGCACAGAAAAAATTCGCAAATTAGAAGATATTTTTGATCGTATGTCTACTCAGTATCGCCCGCCTTATGTCAGACGTTACTCAGGCGAAGGTGTGCCACGGTGAGTCATTGTTCGTAGAAGCGTAGATCAATACGAAATAAGTTCAGGATTGCGGGAAACAAAAACTTTTTTTCAGTTATCTATGGTAAGTCAACCTAAACAACAATTCCCTTCGCAACTGTGGTACAAAGAGATAAATGCAGTCAACAAGTCTTAAGCCCTATCCACACCCGTCAATTTTTGCATGTTGCTCACTAAATTTCCGAACTGCAGTGGGGACTGGGGGGGGGTGGCTTGGCAATCACAGGCCAGTGGGTGTTTCTGGGGGTGTGTGTAGTGGAGACTCGTGACGTCATCGTACGACGGCTGAATTGAGGCCTGTGATTGGCTGTAGCGATGGGCTTGCGCTCTGTGCCTGGTGGGGGAGGGAAGGGAGAGGGAAGGTAGAGGGAAGTCTATAGATGTTGCATGAAGGTGGGAGTGGGATCATGTCAAGAGTGCATATGTAGCGTGAGTGATAATCATTTTAAATAAAAAATATTTTCTTGATTCAGAATAAATTTTATTTAGAAAACTGTATAGTATTCAACTCATTGATTACAATAAATTTTATTTGTTTAAAGACCAATGCACTATGTGACTCCTGACGAAGCTACGTCACGATGAAAGTAATACTTCTGTAATTTTGGCTACCAACTCACTTGGGAATGGCAAAGCAATAATTTAATTTTTTTCTGATGAAATTACTTTGTGATGTAAGGTTTCGAAGATCCGAGTAGGGCGAAATAAAACAAATTTTAACACGGTACATATATGTAACAATTTATTATCCAATTGTAAAAATATAGACATTGTTCACAAACTACATAACTGATGCGATGTATGACTGCACACAGCACACTTTTATTTCACCTCTCGTAACTTAAATGTTGCATTCAGCCTAAAAATATTAATTTCAATCTGGAACTCATTCTATAATTACATATATACTAAACTTATCAGTTTGTTTGGAGGTGTTCGTTGTTGCATGTCTTGGATTTTGACACAATTCATCGTGTCGATCACAGAAACAAGACTAAATAAGAATCTGGACACTTCGAGATGTGAACAACTAGACACATTGTAAAACAAGTAATATACATTTGCGTTATAGTTTACATCGTGATTGATAAAAAATGTAGTGTTATACCCATACCCATCGAGTGATAGCTATTGCTCCTATTTAAGAAACAAATTTAGTTTTCTTAGAATAATCAAATATTCTGAATATTGTAGCAGTTTCCTATCAATATATTCAGATCGTCGTGTCACAACAGCTGGAAGGCCGCGCAGCTAGGAAGCGATTACAATTTCCTTGGAACGGCCAAGCATAATCCTCCTCGCACCCTTCCAGGAAAGACTACGAGGTTCACTATAGTTTTTTTGGAGTCGGATCTTGCATCGCGTCAACACCGTTACCGTCGGCAATTCGCTTGCTGTGTACAGGAAGTTTGAGCAGGAGGCAGCGTTTAAATCAGCGTTTTTTTGTGCTCGGGTCAGGCAGATCCAGTATATACTAACTTTTCATTTCAAAAATTTAACTTGAATTAAACAAGGAAAGCATAGTTTCAGGGTTTTCGATCTAATGTATGTGTACCAGTTTATATATTACCCCTCCTGAGTCCAATCAACCATAACGGAATATTAGGTTATCAATGAAATAAGTAGTAGTGGAGTGGCGTGAAGGTTATCATTGATATAACTACTGGAGTGGAGGTTATAAATGATATAACTAGTAGAAGATTGAAGGTTATCATTTATATGACTAATTCTGGAGTGAATGTTATTAACGATATAGGCTAACTTATAGTGCAGAGGTTGTAGACGATGTAACGAGTAGCGGAGTGAAATGTCTTGTCACTGATACTCTGAGGCATAGGATTCAGATATCGGATTTCACATGTAACATTCCCATGTAGTATACTATGCGCAAGCTATCAAGAGGTAATTTTTAGCGATTTCCTAATGTCTAGGAAAACTAACATTTTTCATTTGAAAACTAACAAAACAGAACAAGCAGACCAATGATCTCAAATCCCCCATTTAACTATTAAAAGACAAACTTACGAAACGTGAATATCATAGTTATCATGAACATCAAGTGTTATGGGAGTAAGAAATACGTACTTCAGCTGCCGTCAGAGCCACTATCTTCACCACAACACTCATGTCGCCGCCGCCCCTCAAAAGAAACTACCAGTATCAATTTTGTTAACACAACTGAGCCAAAACTTTCTAGCGCGATCGAAAAAGTTTCTTAGTTATTACGTGGCAATCAAAACTTCAAATTCTGATTCTGACCAGTATTATGTGGTTCTTATACTGACGAGCGGCAAAGAAAGTGTAGTATCTACAGTGGAGATTTATGAGATTGACGGTTGACCATTACTCTCCAACTCCATGTTATAGAAGCCGACCATACAAAGAAGCTCGTAACCTAATATAGAAAGAAACTACACCACATTCACGAATAAACCAGTATACGCCGTGAAACCCGTTATATATTCTGAATACCAATACAGTAATTCCAAGCAAAAACAAAACCATGTAAGAAAAATAAATAAGATACGAGTTGTATTTGGCTTTCAGTCTTTATCGATATATAAGGAATCTGTTAAAATAATATAAACTATACGCAACAAAAATTTGAGTGACCAAACGTAATGAAACCTTAAGAATGAGGGGGTCATTTGTATCAACAACTAGGCTGTAAATCTTATGAAATTAATCTGGTAGTTAAACTTAGGACGTTGACAATTATTCTTAGAAACGAAACTGTCAAAAGGCCCGTGGCACGACGGCTGGACTTTCCGTTAATTATGAGTTCAAGCTAATTAGCTTTAGTTTTGCTCATGATGATAATTCATCGCTTTTATTCAATATTTGTGGGCTATCTTTCTAGTATTTGTGACATCTAAATTTCATTTAAATTTAAATGTCCAATTTAAAGTGTTTACGTATGGAATTGCTACCCCGAATTAGCTACACCGGGTGCTGCCAGCCCCATTAGAAAGTACCATAGGAAATGGTTGGTAATTATGTTGGTGATCTGGAAATTATTGATAGGACCTTGACAAATGAACTACTACATTCGCATCGCCAACAATGGTCGTGATCAGCAAACGCCAAAAATATTATAGGGACATAGCATCACAGATTACGTGAATAAATCCAACTCGTTATTGACGAGACGTTACTTGTCCCTGTCAACAGAGCAACATTTTTTGCACCGATGCAACAACTTCAACAAAGGCATGGGATATTTTAAAACAACCACTTCAGTTTAACAGCAATGTTGATCAGAGATGAAATTTGAGCTCATATTTTCTTACGAAGCGAATGTATCTAATATTAATCCTAAAAAATCATTCAATGACTGCAAATAAATAGACTTACCGTAATAACAATTAAGGAAGGTATGCCAATTACTGATTTAAAGGTCATGCAGAATCACTCGCCATCACAGCTCTCGTCGAATTAGATTGTATAGTTATATTACAAAAATTCCTAAATCATCGCATACATTAATTATTTTATACCAAAATATTCCTGATCACGACCAATCACAATCCGGCTTTCACCCATCACGTTATTATACGTATAATTCAAAATAACAGATCAAACAAAGCAAAGCAACTCGTTTTGTAATATTTTTAAAAAATCCATCATTTCTCGATACGAAAATATGCCAGTAATTTCGTAATTTTTATGCAGCATGCCAGGTTTAATGTGAAAGAACGTAATTTAAATTGGTGCATCTCGTATTATAGTTGAAAAATGTCTCATTTGTTTTACTGAAGTAGCTTCCATTCCGCATCTAAAACTGAAAAAAATCGTTCTGCTTCGTTGCATCGAGTGACAGCAATTAGAAGATGCCGCAATCACTAACCTTAACCTCACAAGACTGTACATGTGACAAGTTTAGTAATCTAAGAGTGTACGAGTACGCGAATAACACGACTTATGGACTTCATGCGAGTCGTTGACTTCAATAATTGCTACATATTTACTTGACAAGCTCTTCTTGATAGCAATCCGAAATGAAATTTGCAGTTTCGCTGAGCTGCGTAAGGCAGTTTTGTAATCCTATCAAATGATCGCGAAGTTGAGCTGAGACTTGGATCACCGTTTCAGGAGCAGACGACTGTACCTCTGAACCTAACCCTGCACTGGCATCTTCAGCGCTCTCCGTTGAGGTTTCTGCCAAGTCGCACTCTGAACTGCATTCGCTGCTAGACGAGGCGACTGAGATCATGGACAATGTGCTCTGTCTCCGAGCAGGAGCTGATTTGTTAGGAGCGTGCGAGTTCCGACTGGCTGGTGAGACGTTGTTGTTAACAGTGTTCGAGCTATTGCCATTATGCTGAGTATTATATGCAGAATTTTGGACGACTGAATTTGTTTCACTTCCAGAAGAATCGCAGGGACTGGACCATCTGTCTGAGGTTGAATCGTGTTGCGGAGTGACTTCGTCGTCGTCCTCTGTTGATGGCCCGTACATGAGATCATTCTTGGTAGTATTCAACAAGCAGTACACAGCGTAGGGATCGTTGGAGTTTTTCAGCAATTCCGGCACGGTTTTGTCCTTCATGGCACTGAAGTCCATGTCAAGCAGCCTGCCAACGAAATATATAGACGATGAATACGATGCAAATCAAGGTTTATCTGATCATATGAATAATGTTCTACTCAGGTTCAGTATCGTTAACTACTAGTGATTAGGGGTGGGGTTAGAGACGAGAAAATAATTATAAACAGACATATAGATGATGATTAATTTCGCTTTAATTTGTCTGAATTTTGTGTTTGAATTTTCGCTCTATTTTAAACTGCATCATTACGGCTAAAGTTCGAAATAAATAGAATTTTCGTGAACACAGGTTTGTCTGAACTCACCGGCAAGGGACCATGACTGTTTCGTTCATGGCATTGACGGATGTCACAAATTTCTGGACGGTTTTGAGGACGGATTGCGAAGAAAAGGTGTTGCTGTTGCTGCTGTGCTGCCGTGGGGGCATCAAGCTGGGAAAAACAAATAAAGGACCACGGTTAAAGTAGAAACTGCTCCTAGTAAAATAGTGACAAGTAAAATTCCTCATTGCAAACAAGAATTACGAAAAGGAAAAATTACGGAAATGTAAATTATATATCAAATATTGAAAAAGTTGATTAGCTAACAGAAAAGGACATACTGAAATCTTTCTTACGTAGACTATATTTTCAAATATTGAAAAAGTTGATTAGCTGAGAGAAATTGAAATACTGAAATCTTTCTTGCGTAGATTATATTTGGCCAACATAAAATTCCCGATTTCGACCCAATGAATACGTCACTTCTCGTAGGGCATATAATTCACAAGGCATACATCCTACACACGTACATAAATGATAGTAAAGAATAATAGAAACAGTTCCTATTGGTTGATGCGCACTGAACCGAACTTATTGCGCATCGCGCGCAGCATGAAGATTTTGGCATCAACCACGACTCTGAGAAAGACGCAAGGCCGAATATGACATCTATGTATCGTAAGGCGTCGACCTAACTCGGCGTATCCTTGTTGTCCTTGTCCTTGGCTTGTGAGTCCTTGCAAGCCGCAAGACTAACTGCAGCTGTCACATGGATATGCGTAGAAGACAGTAATAGAAACTTTTACAGAAATAATTATTGTTTTTGAGCCACTTGACCGTCCGCAAGAGCAGGATGTAAAATTGAACTCCTTTGTCAGAAAGAGCAGAAGTATACGAATTGCTTTCTGTAGGCATATTAGTATGCGATTGCTGCCCAATTGAGCTTAAAATTTCTAACAAACGTAAAGGTACGCAAGATAATACTTTTTTCAACGCATTCAGAAGAAGGCACGGCCAATGATCTCTCGTTCGATGTGATAATAAATAATGCAAATATGCTTAAAAGACCTAAATTAAACTACAGCAGTATCACCAATAATATTATTAAAACACTACAAAACAGCTATCAGTTTAAAAATCTATATATTGACGAAATATTCAGAATTGACGGTCAAATGATGTCATGCCAAAATACTGGGAAAAGCTAGAAAATTATTTAATTAGGCAAGAAGACCATTTTCATTAGAAACTTGAAATCAAACGGCAGTAATAATAATAAAAAATTCTATCACTTGATCGCACAAGGAAATAACAGGCAAATGGGCGACGGTTATAAAAATTCCTCGGCCTGTAGGAAATTCCCCATGCCAGAACGATCCCTCGAGGGACTGACCAGCATCCAGTTTACATACTGGGAACACTTCATTTCGGGGTTCGTTCCCAGTGTAGTGTATAAATTGCGTTGTAGAAAACGTTCTTTGAAACTTACTCGAGCGAAATATCGAGCGCTGTTTAACCCCGACTAATTAAGATTATCACTCTACCACAATGCTCAACATGGCCCTATCGTTAATTAGTTTACGCGGTTTAATCAAATAATAACCGTCGACAACAAAGAAGTTCATAAAGCTGAAAATGAGATAATCAATGTGTTCAGTTGCACGCTCGTATCACATGACATGATTTGGATGATAATAAAGTTATTATCCGATGAACGAAAAAGTCCGTCGAGGTAGTTGTTGATCTGGTCAGTATACGAATTATGGACTCATAATAACGTTTTGTACGAGGTAATATGTTACAGTAACTGTTGCTCTGATAACAGATTAAAATTAACTAAAAATTCGGTGTTTCTAAACTGTTGCGTTTCTATTCACTTAATTTGGGCGACTTGATAGACAAAAATGAAGACAGCGCTATATGTTTTTTCAAAAGTTTATGACCTACCAAAATTTCATGACCACATGGATAAAACGTGATGATCCATACCATCACGCTTCACATTTAAAGGGGCGTTCATTTGATTATACTTTATAGTATTGAGAAAGCGAACGCATAATTCATTTGATCTGAAATCCGTGGGTACATAACGCAAAACATTGTAATTTTAATATTATGTCACGAGAAATAAATACGAACACTAAACGGTGCGCTGGAGTCGTGGCAGAGCATGATACTGCAGTTCGAGGCAAAATAATTCGAGCTTTGTTCGTAGGTACCTAATTGTTAACTTAGACGCGAGTAGCTATTGTTTCGACCAAAGCAGGAAACGTGAAGTGTTGCTTAACAGGAGCCCTTCAAAATAAAGTGATGTACTGATGTTCATTATTGCATGACTGCTGGGGAACTACGGAGGCATTTGAACGAACGAAGAGTTCATAGTGTACATCCCGGTATAGTTTCATCAAGGCCATCTCGGGATGGTTTTCGGGTACGATGACTGCGAGAAAGATAGGAGATAGCGGTGCCAAGTGGACACCGAAATCAGGTCAAAAATCTCTCATTACGATGGAAATTTGTGGATTTATGAGTCATGAACTAGCTGCTAGCTACTCACCAAGATTTCAAAAAACTTGATGAGAAACACTGCCCTGAAAATGGGAACAATCCATTCAGCACAACAGCCCAGGAATACGACATTGGTATCTCACTATCTCAATTCTCAGTATCTGGCTAAGTTTTAGTGCATACGGAAATATTTTTTAGAGGCCTATATCAGCCATGAGCAGCACAAAGTTTCATGTTTGTTTCGCGATTTGAAACATCTTCAACTAAAATTATTGACTATCTATGTAGGGATAGCCGGATAGGGGTGTCAGTGGATTTAAACCAAATTCGATCAAACACGACGTCGAGGCAATCAATTGGTAATTAAAACGTATCACTAGCTATTAATATTAGCTGCTTACTAATATTATTTAAACAATGATTCTACTACAGGACAGAATAAACCAAGATATGCAAGATGACCTAAGTCAGGATACGGTACTTTTAATTGAATTCCTGACACGGACAGTATGGCTAACAAATATTGTACGCATCGGCACACGCATTCGAGTCACCGGCCGTTTTATTAAAAAAAATCTAGGCTATGAATGAAAGTGACCTAAGCCGAGTGAAAGATATCAGATTGTGCAGAGATTTTCATAGTTCAGTCTTCTTATAAATTGTCATCGTAAATATCACGATTCACGGGCCGCGTGACGGCGTGAGGTCAAGGCTAAAGCGCGAAAAATAAATGATCGGGATCTGCATAGCTATAACGTTATCGAAAATTCTCACGAAATTGACTGCCGCAGTCTCATCATCACCTATGACATCATTCCATTTCTCGATGTCACAAGAAATAAGATTGTTTCTCAAGAGACGGAAATACGGATTGAACAATTAGGTAGCTACGTGTTCTCGATTTGTCAATTGTCATCGCTTAAACATGTTCTTGGCTTACCTGGTGCTGTTTTCAGGATAAACTGTGTCGACGGATCTGAACATCCTGACGGCTGTTGATTTTCTAGATCGCTCTGTCATTCAATTCTTCGACGCTGCGACTAAGAAGTCTTTGATGTGAAAGATAATTCAAAGTACCTCGGGAGCCGACTTCAGAGGCTGCAGTTACTCATCAATTTATGCGGAATTATCAGTATTTCTGGTTAAATAGATCGTGATAAAGGGTCAATGGCTCTGAGGCACTATCACTGCCACTCCTGGCACAGAATGCACCTCCACTGACTTATTTAGTAACTGCAAGTTATTTTCTCGCGTTTTAACACTTGTCACTCGTACCCTGAGAGGCAACCATCTAAGTCAGATACTGAAAATTATATAAGCAACTCGAGTCTATTCACTCCTTGTTGTTGGGGTGGTAACTTTAAATAATAAGACTAAGCAGTTAGAATATTGCCGGTGAATGCAGGGTGCAGCTGACTACGGACAGACAAGCTCGCACGACCAACACTTCCGAGCGCCTTGTCGCAAATGCTGCGCTTGGAGACAGGCACTCGCATTATATACGTCTACTGGCTGTGAACACTCGTCTCTATCCTGATCAACAATATTTCTTAAACTTCTAATCTTCATCCATGTTATTTAAAGAATCCTTGCTATATGAGACAGACGGCATCATCGGCATGAGTATGTTAATTTCATGCACTGAAGCAAAGACATACTTATACAGTTATAAGTAATGTTTTTTAACATCTAGCTGAGTGAGTGAACTACCTTTGTGACCTTGAACTCCCACTAAGATAATATTGGCATTGCTTCTATCTGGAGGGTTGTTTTTTCACCAGTGAATGGGCCTAAATCGTCACAGTAGTATTAATTACTTATGTAAATTTATGCATTACAGTTAAATGTTGCATAACTTGTAAAATTGTTGTCCAAAGACCAAACTCAGTTTAAAATGTCATTATCATGTTATTTTAGCTGCCGCGAGATAGTCCTTTAATTCCCGATATCAAAGATGAATTGCTCATGAATTATTGCATGCATTATGAACACTTAACAAAGACACCACTGTACGCTTTGAAAGGATTTTGTGAGTTGCATTGATAATTCCTGATTGAATGGGAACTGCTTCTTTCGCATATACACTACGTATGTTTTGACAGTATATCAAATAATTACGAAGGCGATTGTTGATTTTGAACTATTTATTAAAAAAATAAATAATGATAATAACAATAATAGTAATATTAATAGTAATAATAATAATAACAATAATAATAATAATATAATAATAATAATATTAATAGTAATTATAATAGTATTAATAAATAATGAAATATATTAAAAAAACTGAAAACATCCTAAGTATTCGCGGCCTCCATTAACAATTAAAGGAAAATACTTCAATCTGAGGAAGACTTGATCTTTATTGCTGAAATAGTTCGCGGTTTATCTGGTGTTACACTCATGCTGATGGAGTGACTGTGTAGTGTGTATGCATGTGTCCTGTAGGCAGTATGGGGCAGAACTATCTAGAGCTGAATTGAAATCGTGACAAGGTGTTTCTGTAGACAATATATCGTGCCAGCGTTACCAATGCAGTGTAACGGTCTTTTTACCGACAGGGGCTTTCATCCACCTTGTTTTTAATGAGCATCAACTCTAAGGATAATATTAACGTGTCATGCAGTAACCATAACGCTTTTGTAATGTCATTTCCGATGTAACAATCGAACGAGTTGTTTATTAACCTGTTGAAATTTCCTTTTAACACTTCACCTGTTATTGAATTTCATTTCGTACAACAGTAGGTCGAAAAATTCGTGAATTATTCTTTGTGAACGTTGATGGCTGCGATGTTACGCAGGGAGATAAAATGTTTTATTTCAAAATAACATTCATCATGTATGTTAAACGGAAATCACGGTAAAGCAGTTCAGAACAATTTCGTTGTTACAGTAATAACAGTATTTATAAAAGCAAATGAAAACATCGTAATTCGTGCCTGCACGCCTTGTCAAAAATCAAGAGGAAATTTGAATTGGGAAATGGCAGGATAGCCAACTAAGCCAAGTGGTTGCAGTTGAGAGTACTAGATATGATGAATTTATTTGGTGCTTTCATTGCTGTTGATACCTGGGAAACATTAAATTTAAGCAAACTAATGATGTAACTACCTCTATTATCATGTAACTACAATTTTTTATTTGCAAATATTTAACGTTAATAAATTAAACGCGTGTCCTGTAACTATCAGAATATCGCACGTACCCTGCTCAGCACTTAACCGTACTTATTAATAATAATAATAATAATAATAATAATAATAGCGGTTTCAGCGTTTAGTAGGCCGTAGGCCTGTCGCCGATTCTTAACATCGCAGAACATTCACAGCATTTTGCGGTCTCGAACTCGCAACGCACTGCTACAATTCTGCTGTGCTTAACCGCCCGGCCTCCTCGCCAAATCTGACCAGAAACTGGCGCACAGAGCTGGGATCTTGGTGCGCTGAACTTTAACCACTGGGCCACCCTGCCCTATTCAGAAAGAGCAATAGTTATCTAGATGAAAAAATATCGATACAAGATAACGTGCTGCATAGAGTCTGTAGAATAGAATAGAAGTGTCGGCATTGAAGAAATAGGCCCATGGCCTGTTGCCGATTCTTGTAATTTTCGTGACGTGATTCACAAGGGATAGGCAATTGGAACCCGATCTTTCCATAACTGACGATTGATTGAGATAGCTAGATAGTAATTTGGAATCCAAGACAACTCTTCAAGTTAAGGAATGACTTCTTGAGTAATCATTCTATTAAGCAATAGAAGTACTTCTCTAACTGAACGAGATTAGACAACAACAATTGAGAATAAAAAAAAAACAGTGCTCCCGGGACTGCATAATTTTGTTCAGTTTGTGCTGGAACAATATTTTCTTTTATGAGAAAAATGACAGTTTTTAGTCAGTGCTGTTTGAGTTCTTTATGGGCAAATTTGAACAATGGGGGTGAACCTTTTCGCTGAATATAAACTGTTCTGTAAACTATACCCCTGATATCCCCCCGTAAATTGACCTAAACCTTTTAAAACAATGTTTTTTGATTGAAAAGATGACAGAAAAAAAAACGAATTCAGCGTGTTTTAGGGTATACTGTTTTCTAATTTTTCACAGGAACGACATTCTTCTGAATCGTTATATTACTCTTTTATCATATTTTATCAATCAGTAACAATATTTTGCATCTATCATAGTCAATCAATATTCTCATGAACAATTTGGTATTTTTTAATTTAGGTTCTTGGTAAGTTGGTAAAATTATCATATTTTAACTTGCTTTAATTATACTTTTCCATCCTTAGTCAAATTCGTCTGGCCCCTCATTAATCTGAAAAGAATTTCATTAATCTGACAAATCAAATGAATTTGAGAAAATATCCTCCTAGTAATCAAACCAAGTGTGTAGTCCAGCAAAAAGTTTGTCACCTACATATCAGGTATTGCGAAGTGGTATCAGATTCTCTGTTATTTATTCTTAAATCATCTATAGCAACAACCGATGTCATCAGTGTAGGTAGAACAAGTGACGAGTGTGGTTGTGAGTTTATGGAACACTGCGTATGATGTTAACTGATTCTTAATTTCATATTCTTCATTTATATTTTTCCAAGCTTTGTTCTGACGAAAATTGTTCACGTGAGTATTTATATTATGGGATTTATTTCGTTTTAATGGTGAATTTTGTTCTCTTAACTCAAGGACGTCAGATTCAGGAGTGTCAGGGAATAAATGTTCGAGAGTCAGCATCGTTTTGACTTGAAATTTAGGACGAATTTTTACTTTCAATTGCGTAACTTCCAGTTAGTATAGTATTTTTTATTAGTATTTTTTGCATGGTTAAATTTTCTTATTGCATCTATTTCCATGTTAAAAACCAAGTATACATGAAATTTGACATGTGTTAGCCTATGTATTAATATTATTATGTATATAAATAATATATTTGCTGGGACCAGGCATGGAATATATCTACTTGGCGAGCCGCGACTGAATTTTTCAAGCCGTGGTTTCATGGATTTGCCAGCGGTGATTCCATTTTTTCAAGCCATGAATTCCATATCTTGGCCATAAAAAGCATTTACGAGGCGTGCATTTATTTACAAAGTCCATGCACATGTTACCTACTTCAAATCTTGAATTTTACCCTAAAACAGTCAAACAGCAACAATAAAATTTGTCTTTACTGTAAGTTGAGCACGTGTTAATGCAGTCTGACCGCTTTGACATGACCGCAACTATGCGCAATCTTTAACAAAACGTTTAGTTGATTTGTTTACATTACAATGTTTATGTTTTTTTGCAGGATATTTTGGCAGGAATGGTAAAGCAATGCGGATTGCGGAAGTTGAAAATTTTATGAAATGACATGTTTGCAAAGTGCAAACTGCAATTTTTCAATCAAGCAAAAATTTATGACATTCAAGCCATGATATTTCATACCCACTGAAATTATATGATATTAGAGCCGCAATATTTCAGACAAAAATAGGACTTTTCCAGCCCTGGCTGGGACTGCTCCTGAGTCCTGTCAGTCCAGTCTCCAGGTCCAGTGCTACTGCGGTTCTGCCCTATGGCTACGACAGCTACTAGATTCCCAAACTGATAAATATCTACTCTTCAAATTCCAAACTGGCTACTTGATTTTTGAGATATAAGTTTATTGATCTTAATCATCTTATAGCCATTAAATATTTTTCATGCAGGTTATTGATTTTTTAGCCTTTATATTTTTACCTATTTTTTTACACATAGGCCATAATCATGAGTTGAATGGGTTTTTACCCAAACTGATGGGAAACTGCTGCCTAATATTACAAATAAGATTTTATCTCTAACGTCACGTTAGAGATAAAAGCACGTTAGTAGAGAGCACGTTAGTAACGTGCTTAACCAGGTTTAGAAATCAGGAAAATTTAAGCTGGAAAGTTAGAGCAAAAAGTAAGATTTTTCAATTTTGCTTGAAAATTTCGAATGTTTGAACTAAAAAAAAAAAATGTTCTGCATTTTTTTTGAGATAGTATGAGACAAAAATCACCTAATCTTTGGTTTGTTTTGAGTAGTTACACTAGTCAACATCAATATATATACACATATGTTGATACCTGATGAGAGGTTAATATGTTATCTCTTATCTAATTGCTAATGAAACCATACTAATGAGCTGCAAGATTTCAGATTTACCTAAGATACCGGTACATAACTTTGGGAGCAAACATTCTAATTTATTGTTATTATTACATTTAGTAGACTTTAGCAAATATGAATATGATGCAAAAAATTTATACATGTACATGTACATCAATACTCAAGAATAAATTGGTTAGTTACATATTTATTTTGACTGCAGATTTGAATCATTTGATGCATCATATATTGATGTAGGCTAAAGCTCACTGCAGCCAGAGGCTCCTATGTCATTTTATTAACTTAGCCAGTTGCCCAGTTCAGTGATGTACCAGCATTTAATTTTATGCCTTCAAAAGATGGTAATGAGCAATTTGTAATAATACATTTTATATAATATTCAAAAGCCTAAAGCATATATAGATTATTTTTTCAAGTCTGATTAGGAGTCCTTCTAATTACAGGGTTCTACAGTAAATTCCTGATTTGAAAGCTCAATAAAAAGAGAATTATTAAAGATATTACAATATGAATTATATAGAAAAAATAGATCAGTACTCACTGCAGTGAGTGACAGAGAGTGCATTTTCTCGTCCGTCCGTGATGAGAAGTCACAGACGGACCAACATGATGAGCACAATAGTGGTATTTTTTTCCATAAATGAGAAAATGCGCCAAAAACATTTAAGTTATTTATGTATTACTTAGTTTTAAAGATGACATTGGACAAATGATGGTCCCCATTGTCAATGCATTGAGTTTTTTTCAGTTTTCAATGCATTCAGTTGATTTTTGAAGTTCTGTTCTACTCGCTGAAGCATATTGATGTGAGGCACTCTGCAAAATGTTGTTTGAAATGACTGTATTGTGAAATAAGTACTCAAGCAATAAAAAATATTTTTACTGAGTTCCTGTGCCACCGACAATTCTTAGGGATGAAATTGCAGTACTTTGTGTAGTATTTGTACCACACTGCTTTAGAAATCCTGAGAATGGCAGCATGTTCAAGTGCTGAATGATTTGTAGAAAGCAGAAATACCTAACTCTCCATGTATTTGGGTGTTGTGGCAGTCCACTGACCTCCAGACCTTATTGCATTCACACTTCCATGTGCCCTAAATGTGTTAACCCTAATAACAATCAATTTCTGATTAGGAATTTATTTCAGTACAAAATGCTTGTTGAGTATATACTAGAGATAATGGAATGGCCATTAGGAATGTATGCCTCAATTGCAAAGGCATGCTGCTCACTTGTCCAATGCATAATGGTAACTGGCTTTGCAGGCAGAGCTGGGCAGCGCTACTTTGTAATGTAGCAGCCGCTACCGCTACATGCTCTAAATGTAGGGGGTGCTACCGCTACACCCATTAGATTGTAGCAGCCACCTGCAGTATCATACATAAAGAATTGATTTAAATCTTGGGTAAATGAGTAAATCAAAAATGAACCGATTCTAAAAAAGCTATGGTTTGCCACTATGGTAGCAGGTGCTACTGCTACAGTAAAATGTAGTGCCCCTACAATGGCCAAAATTATTGGAAATCTCTAAATATTTATTGTTCTGCTATTGGGATTTACTTATAAACATTTAATGATAATAAAAAATTTTCATAACATATCAATGCAACTTTATTGCAATTAACCTAACCGAACTAGTACGGGTTAGATACAGTAAATAAAAGTTAGTTATTTTATGTTTTACCTTCCCTACATGAAAAAATGCCTGTAAGTGGTAACTGGTAACAACTTAACAAGTAACAACTAACATGTTGACACTAGTAACAGGCTGAGGTTGACAACATTACACCAAAAATGTAGTGGCCGCTACATTTAGCGCCCTACTGCCCACCTCTGTTGGCAGGACACAAAACTTAATGACCTTGCCTTTCATATAAAATACTTCCTGTCCTTTTCCTACAACATCTGGCTGCTTGGCGTAGGCTTGATGGAGGCTGACTGCTACAACTTCCAAAATTTTGCAGGGCAAAAAAAAAAAATAATGAATAAAATTAGTTACTGCCTGTATTTTGATGTTATGTATAGCTCAAAATCAGCATTTGGAAAACCTTGGATTACATCAGGATAGCCAAGTTTTTTTCATCAGAAATGTTAATAGTTCATTTTTTTCTGAAATTATTTCATCTACATATTTTCTCTGGTACTGGTCATTAATTGATATTCATGGGTTAGGACTTCAGAGACTTCAGATACAATTACATGGAATGACCTTTCTGATCCTGTTAATTGTTTGGTATTAAAGGGTTTATTTAACATTGCTGTATTTAGTAGAAACCAAGTAGTCATGCATTGGCTCCCAAAATTCAGAAGATTAGGATCAAGTTTCCATTTTTATTCATATTTGTTCATCCTGCAGCCCAGCAACCTATAGCAGTGCAAACACTTACCTATATATTGTTATAAGATTTATTTATTGTTTTCAAATTGTTCAAATTTTTCTTTCAATAAAAATATGGAAAGCTGCTTAGAAATTCAGAAATTTCAAGCAACCATTCTATAATATCCAGTTGAATGAATTGAGATAAATAAACATAATTTAGAAAAATTATTCCTATAAGCATTTGTTTCTGCTCAAAGTTGAACAGATGCTCAACTTTGTTATCTCAACCAAATTTGGTACTTCATAATTATTGTCTACAATTTTGCAAATTAAAAACAAGTTACAACACAATTTATCATTCTCAAATTTCTAGGTTGCCTACAAATCCCAATAAATTTTTCAATATTAAATTGAGAGATGCCATGCTACTTTACTTGACTCTTTGTAATTATATAACAAAGCTTAAAATCAAAGTAAATGTCAACCTTAAACATGCCTGGGTTGGTTGTTAAGTTCCCCATCTTTGCAATAGCTGTTTTACTGAACTTATGAGCCATTAACAATCAATTATTTTATGAAAATTAGGCTTCTGAGGATGAATAGGCAGTTTTAATTGATGCATTTATGTAGACCAGCAACTTGTATGGTTACATTTTTGGAAGAATGTAATTTAGATTTTGCTTGCCAAGTAAATATCAATCTGATGAACATATTTCATATTCGGAGCATAATTAAATAACTTTTTCTTGCCCTGCTCATCCCTAAACTATTCAAATTATTGCATTTAACCTCAATTCTGGATAAAAGTTGGAAAAAATGTCCTCAAATGGAATTATGTTTGAGTATATGGATTCCTTTTGATTTCTGTGGCTTTACAAGGTCCCACATTTTACTGACATAAGTGTATTTATAGCAGTAAATTTCCTGTTCGACATCTCAATGACTAAAGTTTAGTGGGAGTGACTGGTACGGTCATCTCTTAAACATGAATTTCAATGAAATGTATTTTGTATGGTAATAAAATTTTGTATATAGCTTCATGATGACAGGATGAGGTGGGAGTGACTGGCGTATAAATATAATTCAAGATGCATGTTTCTATGAAGTGTATTTTGTATAAATAAATTTTTTATTTATACAAAATATATATATAAATTGTATTTAATTTTTTATATATATCCAAAATAACAGGATGTTGGTGGGAGTGACTGACGTATAAATAGAATTCAAGATGCATGTTTCTATGAAGTGTATTTTGTATAAATAAATTATTTATTTATATCCAAAATAACAGGATGTCGGTGGGAGTGACAGGCGTGGACATCTCGTTCAGCATGCAGCATGGCTTGGTCCGGGATCAGATCACCATCAACTCTTCTCGCCTCACTCTCAAAACTCTCAAGGATGAAGCCTGTAACTTCATCAACACTAAGGTGAGCCTACAATTGAAAAAAATATAACTCAGTACTCACTGCAGAGAGTGACAGAGAGCGCATTTTCTTGTCGACGAAAACTTGAGGTCACGGACGGATGGACGGACAGGCGGACAGACAGACGGACGGACAGACGGACAGACGGACGGACAGACAGACAGACGGACAGACAAATGGACAGACGGACGGACGGACAGACAGACAGACGTACATGGCGAGCACAATAGTGCATTTTTTCCATAAATGAAAAAATGCGCTTAAAATGATTGAGACTTGGTCGCAATGGCAATACAATTTTTGGCCTTTTCTGGGTCATTCTTACCAGTTAGGCTCGGCAAAAGAGCGTATCAGTGATACATCCGCTCTCTACTCGTGTTGTGAGTAAGGAAGTGCGTCACTATTTTGACGAAATGGCCGATTCATTTTTCTGAGTGTACGATGTGACGTCAGTTCATCATGTAATAATTATATTCATTGGTATTATAAACTCTCCAGCTGTGACGACTGTGATAAGCTTTCAGTATGACGTCAAACGTCAATGCATCACGTATCACATAGTCACATAACTGATCCAAGAAGCACTCGAGTTTCAACGAGGTTATAAGATTTTAATGTGGATGAAGCCTGTAACTTCATCAACACTAAGGTGAGCTTATTCTCGAAAAAATTAGATCAGTACTCACTGCAGTGAGTGACAGAGAGCGCATTTTTTCGTCGACGAAAACTTGAGGTCACGCATGGACGGACGGACAGACGGACATGGCGAGCACAATAGTGCATTTTTTCCATAAATGAGAAAATGCGCTAAAAATGATTGAGACTTGGTCGTAATGGCAATACAATTTTTAGCCTTTTCTGGGTCATTCTTACCAGTTAGGCTCGGCAAAAGAGCGTATCAGTGATACATCATGTTGTGAGTAAGGAAGTGCGTCTCTATTTTTGACCAAATGACCGATTAATTTTTCTGAGTGTACGATGTGACGTCACTATCACGTCAGTTCATCATGTAATAATTATATTCATTGGTATATTATAAACTCTCCAGCTGTGACGACTGTGATAAGCTTTCAGTAGTATGACGTCAAACGTCAATGCATCACGTATCATATAGTCAATTAACTGATCCAAGAAGCACTCGAGTTTCAACGAGGTTATAAGATTTTAATGTAGTTATTTTCTTAAGAATTAAGTCGTCGATCATTCAGTGAATCAGTGCCGGGGAATATGTAATCAATCATATTATTCATAAAGCGATCGCATGAATGACTTAGACAAGAACTCCACTTCGATTGCGCAAGCTATAAAAGAGTGATACTTCTCATTAAAAATACTCATCTTCATTTTAGCTTGGTCAATTTTGCCCAAAAAAATTTGAATTTGAAATCACTTTGATTTTAAATTTTCACTCCTGTGCCCAAATCACCAAAGACTTCGTTATACTTAGTGGCCAAGTGGCATAACTTGTGGGCAGATATGGCAGGACGCAATAAAATGATCAGTTAGTACATGTTGACTCTGAGATGTCGAGGATAATGTTGAATAGTATTGGCTATTGCATATTAATGACCCATCCGCCATAATGATTAAACCCATCACTCTTCTCCATTATTCCAAACGCTCTGACTTCTCAAAAACGTAAACTTCATCGACTAAACGAATAAATTATATGAGCAGAATTAGAAGCAACTTATTTATTCGTATTATTTCAAGCAAAATATATTATTTAATCAGGACTACTTTATTGCCTGTAACTTCCGTGCACGCAGTGTTTGTCGAGTGCCTGCCTGCGCATTAGATCTGCGCGATGACCGAATTTTCTGGCAGTAATTCTCACTTTATAGTTAGTTTCCTCAGCAAAAGTTCTGATTCAACATAACTCAGAGAACACAATTACTGAGCTCACAATTCCCCATGTTTTGCGCATTTCATTTGCATCAGCTTGTTCGTATGTGGTCTTGATGTTACTACTCGCAAATCGTTATTGCGTTTTCGGGGATATTTTCCATCAGAATATGCCGAGTATTTTGGCTTATAATTTCGTTGAAATCTCTCGGGCAGTCCAAAGTGTACCGTACTGCTGTACTATAGTATAACGATATGTTCTATATTACATTTGCTTTATTTGCATTATAAAGCCGCGATAACTTAGCTGCGAAGTTGAGGAATCCGTCAGATCTGATGGAATAAGATATTACCGTAATTCATTTTTCCTTATTTGAATGTCAGGTATACTAATCCAGTAATCCAGATACTAATAGTACATTAAACGACTGCAGCTTTGTCCATTAGTGCATTATAACTCAGAATATTTGAGCTTTTCTTATCGTGACTAGTGATAGGAAAGAAAAATTTTTCGTTAGGCCGGGTTTTATTTCCCAAATTTGAACGAATGTATGTTGGAAAATATGTCACTTTTTAATTGAACATATTTTATCCTCATGATAAAACTACTGCTCGCATTATCTTTTTTTCAGACCTTAAAAAAAATTACATTATTTTTATGGGGTGGTGTTTATTGAAAAAGAAGAAAATTTCTAATGAAACCGTACGTAGTTTAGTGACCCTCGCCACTTCTCGTGAGCACAAAAGAACATGTCAAGTAATTTCGCCTGATTTGTCTAATGCGAGCATCGTTTTTTAGCGCAAATTATTTGTATTCTTCATAAAATTCGCCGTCGTTGTCTCAATATCACGTGAAATATTTTTCATGAATCATCTATCTACTTGGATGTGTGGATAATTTTTAGCGCATTTTCTCATTTATGGAAAAAATGCACTATTGTGCTCGCCATGTCCGTCTGTCTGTCCGTCCGTCCGTGACCTCAAGTTTTCGCCAACGAGAAAATGCGCTCTCTGTCACTCACTGCTGTGAGTACTGAGTTATATTTTTAACTTATATTCGATGGATTTAAGATACCGGTAATTTTTTTCTACTGCACCAGCAGCGTGTATTGTAAAATAGTATTTTATAATACTCTTTATCTTGTTTCTAATTATTTTAAAACGTATCGTTGACGTCAAATTATCGTCAAGCTCCCGTTAACTATGACCTGCATTGCTATAGGTGAGCTGCCCTAGTGCTGCCTGTACTAGTGTCAGGGAATCTCTTTATCTATGGAGATTAGATTACGTGATTGCTATCGTTCAGTGTGCCTCGATCTTTTAACTGATAATAATTGAAGTGAAAAAAATTGAAAAGTGCAAGGTTCTAAATTCACTCTTAAGCGACTGAAGTTTGATGTTGGAGACGGTTCATGATACTTCACTTTGAATTCATTCTTCACTGTTGCATTAAAATGTGATCTTTGATTATTCAGGTTGCAACTCAGTGGTGAGCGAAGTGTTTTAAGATCGTGATCGATATTACTATTGCCATTGTTCGGGCCGATTGGATTAACTGCTTTCGATTTTGAGAGTATTTGCGTAAGAATATTGTTTCGTACTTTATTTTCTGGCCTTAGAGATTTGAATTTTACGATCATGATTGAAGTGATAAGTAGTCTTTAGGCACGATAATGAAATGGCTAACCGTTCGTCGATCGTTGCTGTGAAACTTTTAATCGATATAAATCATAATTGAAACTAATAGCCGGGTATTCTTAGGGATACACCGTAATTATGCTTGGAACGATCCAATGTACTAGATGACGAAGAGGTGTGAAAAGTTGATAACTGCCTGGGCATGTTTTCTATCTATATCAGTTATTATACGTAATGCCTGCAGCTCATATATATGGGATAATTAACATTATTATTGGAATATTTGCTGTTATTGGTGACTCTTGGTGTCATACTAATAATGGTAACATTCAGAAAAGTATCAAATTACATAATTAGGCAAATAATTAAAATATGTCCGAAACCTTCGGTCTGCCACAGTATATAGATCATTATGTATGTATGTGTTTTGGACGTGACAGTCCCATGCAGGCCACGACTGATCGCCGCTTCTTAAATAATGTAGAGTAAAATTTTAAGTAGATGTGGAACGAACCTTCAAAATAATTTTTCGTTCTAGTTAAATGCACTTGCATATTAGAATATCCGCATATGAAGTTTTATTACACAAGCAAAGCGGTACTAATCGTGAATAAATCTCTAATAAATCACCATTTATGACAAACTTCTACTTGATTTTGTACTGGTACTCCGTTACACCATGACGCGTGATTCCACTGTATTTTCCACTATGGAATCAATCTTTTCATAGCCATTTATTTCTATGTTCTGATTAATTATGGCGCTAAATTCTTACATATACCGTCAACTGGGGTGACATGGGCCACTGGGGGTGACTTCGGCCACATCTACAACAGAAACAAATGGCAGAAAACAAAATAATAAACGCTGGCCAAAGTCATCCCAGTCACTTTGGCCAACGTTTATTAATTTTTTTTGCTGCCATTTGTTTTTGTTGTAGGTGTGGCTGAAGTCACCCCAGTTGACGGTACTTAATTAGATGGTAATGTTAATACAATTCTACCTGTCTCTGTGTCCAATTTACTTTCCCTATAGTGGTGTATCCGCAGCACTGTTTTAACTTGAGGGTAATTTATAGGAAGTCTATTTTCAACCGACAATACCGCACTTACAGTTCGGAAAGTCGGATAATTGTTTGGGACTGAAGTAAGTTAAAAAGCTTTGTTTCCTTATGATTATTTATTTCTCGGAGTTGCCACTGACATTCGAACTCATTCGAGCCATCGATGTGAAAGATTCGAGCCATCGATGAATGTTCGCGACTTCGCGTCGATCGACCCAAATGTACTGTTCAGTTGAAATGAACTTGGCGTAAAAGTAAACATCGCAAATAGCATATTTTACCAGAACTCGGTTGTGAACCATCCATTTATTAAGTACTTGATCTCGTAGTTTATGCATTTGTGTCGGTAATACAGATCCGTGCAGTAAGTGAGCAAGCATCGAGTTACACCACCGCCCCGTTAGTGCGGTAAACGCCGCGTGTACATGACTAGCCGCCGATGGAGTAACATTTTGTGCTGCAGCCTCACGTCAATCGAGCAGATGCACGTCACGTGACCGAGTTGTTTGGTGTTGCGGTTGCCGAATGTATTGTTCTGCTGTTTGTGCGACCTCTAGCATGCATCACGCTCGTCTTGCACTTGCCACTCACACATGCATCACGCTCGTCTTGCACTTGCCACTCACACATGCATCACGCTCGTCTTGCACTCGCCACTCACACATGCATCACGCTCGTCTTGCACTCAACACTCACACATGCATCACGCTCGTCTTGCACTCGCCACTCACGCATGCATCACGCTCGTCTTGCACTCGCCACTCTTGCATGCTTCACGCTTGTTTTGCCTTCACCACACAAGCGCATGCAATATCTTACATCCTTGCAATAGCATTGACTTATCGTCAGAGCTTTAACATTTGCCACATTAAAGATTATCAAACTATTGACCGTTGAGAGGTCAAGTGATGCTTGTAATCAATGAAATAAATAATGGTGACCGAGCTTGATGAACCAGTGTTTCGGATGAATACGGCACCAACGACATGGTATAAAATTTGAATAGGCTTCTGGATTGGAGATCCTGGACTGAATTTATTGCTTTGACGATAAAGTCTTTCGTTGCGCTCTTTCCGCGACCTTTCATTCTAGTACGAAGAATCACAAACGTCACCAACATGCCTCACTCCGCTCTACTTTAATTGGAAACACTGCTCTTTTGTCAATCACTTGTCCTTTACTATTAAATTAGGTTTTGGCTCAGTTTCCGTTACGCTGGTTAAAATTAACTTGCCAGCAGCTGTTAGTGACCTTCATTACCTCAGAATATGTTGAGAACAATATTGCGATCAGACCAATTTTGGCACTTCTCATGATGATTTGCATAGTTTACACTCACTTGTATATTTGTATCCATTCAATGGGCTTCGGTGCGAATAAATCTGTTTCATTATTATCATAAGTAGTAATGATATAAATATCATTGATGATAATGATATTAACAGGGTTAGTAATTATTGTTTTCATTATCAAAGAAAGAATTGTCCTTTTATTCAATTGAATGTAGTAACATGGATGAAACGCAATTTTAAAATTTACTACTTCAATCATTTGTTACTTTGTTATTGCGCCCTCACCACCTTAATGGTCGCTATTCATTGGCAGGTCTTCAATCTGGACAGGCGTGTTGATTTATTTCCTGATTTAAAATTTATTTCACATCTCTCGTGAGTTCTTGTTAGTGCACCAAGCTTTTATCTTCTAAGAGAGATTGCTAAATCAGTTGAGGCACGAATTCAGTGTAACTTATAAACTCTTGTTCAATTCGAGATATATTGTACCAGTTGGATCTTAGCAGCCCTTTTGATCCTATAGTAGCATGCTTTTTTTTGCAAAGAGAT
Source organism: Hyalella azteca (assembly GCF_000764305.2). NCBI lineage: Eukaryota > Metazoa > Arthropoda > Malacostraca > Amphipoda > Hyalellidae > Hyalella > Hyalella azteca. The sequence goes on along the minus strand of NW_025934332.1, from coordinate 100,334 downwards.
ATAAAATAAATACACGACCGAGATTAAGTGAACGCTATGTTAAAGTACGCGATCTTTCAGCGACACGAAGTGTGCCTCGCGCTCTATGTAGTGTATCTCACATACATATTTGGTCTATATTTGGTCTATAACAACAGGAAATAGACGCTCTGACTGAGAAGACTAACAAGCAAATTGAATAATGCATAGCATAGTACACATGCATGCTTCACGCTGTATACTGATGTAAGCAGCGCTTGCCACCGCCTACACCTGTTGCTGCTTCTGGGAGTGAGTTTTGAGGGGGTCTTCTTGAATTGTAAAGGGTGCCCCGCTGCTCGAGGTTTTTTCTATACCTGCCGCTGTATTAAAGACGACCGCGTCGTGCCTGCCGCTCTGAGGTGCAGCCTTTACATCCGATCCTCCCATGCATGTATGTATGCTCGAGTAGCCGCGGTTCGTTGCGTGCGAAATCTGGGAAATAAGACTTTTGCGTTGTCATTTTATTTTCTACAGTTGATTTGTTCTATTAAATTACATTGGTGTGCGGATAAAATTTTGGTTATAAATTGATAATTTCAGAAGAACCGATCGTTAGAAGGCAACCAGAAACGCGCTTGCTTGTGAACTTTCATCCAACTTTTTAGTCGTTGTCAATGAATACAAAACTGACTGAAGGAATTGGGTATTAATTTCTTCTATGCTCTGATATAAATAAATGCGATTTTCTCTCGTGCCCCAATTTTAACGCTGCGCATCCACTGTTCAAATTTCAATATCATTTAAATAAAGCTTTATTTAATTTAATGGCCAACGACAGAAACATGGAATGGTAGTTTAGAATTGAGCTTCAGTCAAATTTCGCGCTAACTGTGCATTTGCTAATCCAAATTACTTATATTTTAGTCTTACAGAGTTGAAATTTAAATGTAGGCGGGTTTCAATGAACGACTAAATTGTAAACCATTGATTTAGTTAATCATATTGAGTTGTGTTAATAATCAATTACTACTTAATAAACAAAAATCAAACAAAAAGTAAATTGAATTTTTCCCCAATTTCAGAGGATTTTTCTTGGAAAATTCGCAATAATAACACCTTTTTGCTTGTCAACATACAAATTTGTGTGTATCTTTTTCTATAAATATAAAATTCAGAGTTTTCTTCTCTGTCGGACAAGATCTTCTAGAGTTTTCTCTGTTCTGCGGACTCGGCGCGTGGCATATGATTACCTGTTGCCTTGCGAAACCACTTCATTTCGTCAAGATTTAAGTAGCCATCACGTGATTTTTTTCGTATTTTCGTGAATTTCGTGAAGCGTCGAGGTCAGGTTTCCACTGCCGATTAAGTGAGACGACGGCCGCCGTATATATTCTAATTCCTTGATCATTTAGCGCTTCTATGTGCATTACCTTTTTCGTATGAATATACTTTTTTCAGCATAAGATGGAGCGATTGTATATACTTGCTGCATAATATATGACCGTACTTAGTTACCGGTACTTGTTGTATAATACTATATGCCCGTTTCCTGTTCAGGGTAATAAGATTAAGGTTTAAACAATATTTGAAATATGTACTTGGTTCGAATAGCCTCCATGTATTTAATATAGCACCATTTTAGTTCTGGCATTGTGTGGCTGCGCAAAATGGAACATGCATTGAATAATTGAAATCTATTTTAATTTGAGATTATTTAAAATTTAGCATGAACTGGAAAATAAGAATTGAATACAAATTTCAAAACGAGGGTTAAATGATGTTTTTTGTGTAAATGTCATTTGTGTTGGTCGTTGTTCAAATAAAAATGACCGTGTTCAATGATTACTTTGACGGCTGAAAGAAGAATTCTCAAATCTCGAAGATTCTTGATCTCGAGTAACGCCGGCATCGCCTGTTGGTTCACAACAGATTTGCTGGTACACAACAAGGTATCAAAATCATATTGATAATCATCAGTATATAACATTGAATATGACTCAATATAATCAAGTGGTTTATACGAGCCATGTGTTCATCGCATCGTATATGAACCTGTGATGAGTTTTGTTTACAATTGATCGTCTATAGGCAGGTAATTATGTATTATTGATTGTTTATAAATATGCATTGTAATCATAACCAGAAGTTCTCTGATGTCACTCGATGAACCACCTTTGTTACGCGGGTTTCAAAGCAGCGTCGTCGCTCTCGCCTCTGCATGAATGAAGCTCGCTGTGGCCAGCACCATTGAATTAATCAATGTGTCAATGAATTCATTTCACTATTATCACGGCCATTCCAACGCGTATAAATTACGTTGTCCGAATTCTAATTATTAATTACCTGCGATGTTCGGGGTCAGGTGGGAGTTGCATTGTATTTCTTTGTGTTTCTTTTTTCAAACGCAGTCAATTTATTGCTATTTGTTCATAAAGTGCTATTCTTTTTGTTGTACGATTTTCTTTCGTAATTGGGTTAATAAATGTGTCTGTGAACGATTTATTTCGGATCATCATGTATTATTTTCCTGCTATGTTATTCTCAGTGATGAGATCGCTAATCTCTTTTTAATGAACTCAGTTTTTGAGCCGTTTGAGTGCTTATAGTGTATGCGATGAGTTGTATAGTATAGTGTATGAGTTATAGTGTATGCGATGCTTATAGTGCATGATATGAGTTATTATCTGCGAACTTCAGCTTGTATTTCACGGCGTTAAAATGTTCCCACTTGTGATGGAAAACTCTGGAGTTTGCCGTCCTCGTTAATACACCTCCCCTCGAAAAAAGAAATTAGCGATAGCTGGATATCGATTAGCCGGCTCTGTCCTTGTTCAGGGAATACAGCCATCCATCAATAGTAATTGGCGGGTAATTCGTGTGCTATAATGGTAATTTTTACTGATGAAAAACCTTTAATTTGCTAATTTGAATTTTTGTAATATTCTGTCCCTTTTATATAACCACTCAGTAGTTTTGATTAAGGAAATTCGAGCTATTCTGTGAGTTATAGCAAATTAGCCTGCAGGAATTACTCTGGAAATTGAATTAATCCTTTGCAAATATAGCAATTTAATCCCTTTACTGAAATTCATATACCGCGCGCCATATGTTGTGTGCTGAGTATATAGGATTGCTGAACAATCGCAAGGACGCGCTCCGATAAAGCCAATGATTATGATTGTGACAACTAAATCTGTTGCAATCTATAAGAAAATATTCTCTTCCTTTTAGAATTCGCAAAATCTTGCATGCGTCGATTGGGTACCGGTAGTGCGGTTCTGCCGGTGCATTTACTGATTATCTGGCACTTCAGAAAACAACTGAACATTTATCGTGTATTCTTCATATATAGTTGGTCCACCCAATTGTTCCATCACAGCTGTGTAGATCGTGATCAAGTGATAGCAACCCCAAACTACACGCATGTGATGTAGAGAAGAGGAGCTGGTGAACGCACCGATGATTCTATGGGAAGATAGAACACCGTTATGAACATTGAAATGGCTACAAAAAGACAATGTATATTACCGTATAGCATACGATCAATCGATTTCGATTGATCACAGAGCCAAACTATTTTGTAACTGTTTAACGGGGAAAATAAATTTAGTATCCACACTATATGCGGCTATTCTTTTATCTTAATAGATGCGGTGTATTCTGGAATACAGATGACTTGAGTCCACGTATCGGACCACGTCTTGGAAATAATTTTATTATTATAAAAATAACTACTATATGTCTCAGCAAGACCTGTAAAAGGATTCTGTGCTCACAATTAAAAGTGAAGCTTTATTATTTTTAAATAATAAAATTATTGATATGATAATTATATAATAATTCATTTTATAATTATTTTTTTGAATGCCACGGGTGTGATAACGAATTCAATGAAAGTGATAAACTTGTGTGCGAGCGGTCTACTATTCCGGTCGAAAAAAAGTAGAGGAGCTCAATCTCTCAGGAGTGAAACTGTATACGTCTCTCCTGAAGAAATATCTTGCCTTCAGCCGGTAACGAATACAGTTTTTCTTTTCGAAGGTGGAACGAAAGCTGTAGCCAAATGTGTGAGCAGATCCTAACGTAACAGAACGAAGGGAAGTGCGAAGAAATCCTAGTGTATTAGAATTCTATAATATTTCTCGGGAAAGTTTGAACTCAAATCAGCTGCGAGAAAATCGACGTTGTTTCAAATTTTTTGTTGTTTTTAGATATCAAGAGGTATCACAACTCGAAAAACAAATTAGTGGTATCTGAACATAGAAGTAATTATTTAAAATAAGAATAACAGTGCATGTGTCGTCATTTTGGGTAGTGCGTACTTTCCATGTGTGACATCGTGCACTACGTTACTTATTACACGAGCTGCGTGCCTATACGATGTGTAACGAAATCCGGGGTAGCTTAAACCTTGGTCTAATTGCAGATGATAGATTTGTTCCTTAATTATAAAGCCATGTATTTGTCAACCTATTTATTCGAATTGTGTAAACCAAGCAAACTCATATTTTAATTCAATTATGTGTAATTATTATAAGACCATGTAACCTTCATTCTTCAATATATCAACCATGTAACCTTCAATATATCAACATCTATGTTTAAATCGCACTGCTTCAACTGTGATGATGAAATGTCATCCATATACAAGTAAAGTGGCAAGAACTTCTCCGGGAGCTGTAGCCACTCAAAGACCAAATAAAGCCGCACCTTATATTAGGAGGGAAGATTGAAGCATTTCGAGGAAGATTTTCTGAATGGAGCAACGAGAAAATTTGTCATAACCATTGTAGTATGATGGCAATTGTCAAATTCTTGTCGTAGCTTTTATTAAAGAATGTATTACCTAACTGCATGTGTAGGTAAAGACCCGTCCTAAATTGCTCTCGTCCATCTGCTTGAGGCCCGAGTAGCGGCACTGAGGGTATCTGGCTGGCCTGTCTTGAGACTCCCGAGATTCTGGAATTGGAATCCCGTGAAAATCATTGAAAATCCGAGATTCTGGAATCTCGTCGCGTGGAAACGTACTGCAGATATACGAACCAAAAGCGACGAATTTAATATTATTTAATATTTGATTACGACTTAAGGTCTTTGATGTGACGTTTTTGGCGCATTTTCTCATTTATAGAAAAAAGGCGCTATTGTGCTCGTCATGTCCGTCCGTCTGTCCGTGACTTCACGTTTTCGTCGACGAGAAAATGCGCTCTCTGTCACTCACTGCAGTGAGTACTGATCTATTTTTTTATGTTAATGTGCCCTGTTATTCTTAGCTTTTGCATTTTAATTGGCTGAGGAACGTGTCTGGCATTTCTGCTTTAATTTTTACTAAATTTATGCGTTCTCTTTATACTTTTTTCCGTTTGATACTTTGAATAATTTTTTTTACTGGCGGGTATTTGCGTATTTTAGTCCTTGAAAGTTTCGGATGTACGAAGTATGTGGGGCCATTGTGGGCATTCCTCTAAGATCAAGAGAAGGATATGTATTTTCCTTGTTTCTTAGACATGTATCAATGTTTTAAGATATGCACACAGGTTATGGTGCGTCGATGAAATTATATTTCTTTGTTATACTTATAAATGTGTATGAACTCGTCTTTTAGAATTTTTTCACAGAGTAATTTTAATTTTTTCTTTTAGAAGCACACAATGTGGGAGTACTTTGTGTGGAACTGCTGAATTCGTACAAATCGCTGAATAGTCAGTACGCTCCCACACATTTATTTACGTGCGCTCCCACACATTTATTTACATGAGAACCCTCACATGAAAATATCCACAACAGGCTAATCGCTTATTGGATGTCGACAGCCAGACGCGGAAAATCCTTTCTTCCAAATAAGGCAAAATTCGTAATAATGTTTGCGGTTACGCATCAAAAATTTCCTTTCTTATGATCGTAAATTTGATTTCGAGTAAATCATAGAAGCTATTCGTGTTCCTTGAAATTACGGGCCTAATTTTATAAGAAAATAAATATTTAATTATGATTTGTTACAAATAAAGTTCATTATTGTCGATTCTCTCACAAAAAAAGTAAAAGCGATCAGGAATCACTCCAGCAGCTATGAATTGGAGTAATTTTATGTCATAAAGTGTTTCTTTTATTTGCACAATTGCTGAACACAGAAACTGTTCGAAATGGTTAAAGGTCAAAGAATCATATTCTCACCGCATAATTTTTCTGCTGGGTGCTCATGTTTACATGTCCTGTTTATTCTGCTGGAAAATTATACAGCATGAACGTGCGTTGTGAAATAAAAAAATATGCACTGCATTGCAGTTGAGATTTTACTGTTCTGATGATGTGGTATTTTCTTCTCGTTAAATTATTCAACTGCCTCACATTGATGTTTGAACTCTTTATTATCAGAAGGTACGATATTCATGACAACACATTAAATTTGTTTGACTCTGACGTGAGTGTCAGTGGGTAACATGTACGAGCTTCAACATAGATGCCTTTCAGGTATTAACAAACGTTGTCCCTGGAAATGTGTCTGACGTGTCAACTGCGCGTGACGTAAATCATAATCAACAAACATGCGCGGCAGAATTTAAGACCTTGTTGAGTCCCTATGTAAAACTCCTTCGTGCATGGAATAAAAAGAAGCGTCGAGCGATTTCTATGGAAAAATACCCCAATTTGGCTGTGCATAAACTAAATGCTGGTAAATCTTGCAAAAATTCCATGCAGTGATGGTAGGACGGAGGGAAAACAAGGCCTCGTGTGGTACGAGACTCGGATCTGGAGGTGAGCAAAAAATACATCGGGAAAATTCCTTCACTTCCCCATGTTCGCCGCGTGAAGATCTTCACTGAATTCTTGACTGAATGGAGCAAAACGTACAAGATCCCTTTATAAAGATTGCACATTGATTTATTATTTCAAGGTAACAATCTCCTAGACGGTAGAAGTATTTTAGTCGCCCTGAGCTACTTGCAATTGATTGAATTATTGATACAGCCCGAGTAAAAATTGTCGATGAATTGTCCCCAACCGTTGTTGAACTACTCCTGAATTTGCAAATGATGGCACGTTGGAACCGTATAGCTATCCCTGGAACTCCCGTGTGGATTCCCCAGCATCTTCAGATCTCGTTCGTTTCTGTGCGTTTGTATAGACGGAAAAAATGTGCTTGCGAACGTTCTCAATTTGCCGGCAAGTAAGTCATAGGAGGTAGCTATATTGAATGGCCCAATGCATCAGTTATGATATGAATCGTTTTTTTAAAATTATTTTTGTTTTTTTTCTACGTCCAAGGCTGTTTGGCGTGCTTAATGTCATCGTATAACCTTCTTATAACTTGATCATCGTATTTTTCTCCTAAATAGATTGATCATGATTCCTCACGCAAGTTTCTCAACCGAAACGCTCACACAATTCTCTTTTTCAACCACTTGGGCTAACGCAAAGCTGTATTAATTTTTGCTACGCTAGGTAAGTTGCCAATCATTTTGTTGCAAAAAAACCCTACCTGATTTCTAAATTTATATGAATCAGGTTCGAAGTCGTAATCGAGCTTCCTGCTGCGTTTGAAGAGTTTATTTTGTGTTGCACCTGTACTTATGTGCATGGGTGCGAGTTGACAGATGTTATATAATATGTGAATGTTTTTATGTGTACTATGTTCGAGTTGACAGATGATACACTGTATTGTTCTTACGTGTACACGTAGTACACGTAGTGTACTCGAGTACACGTAGTATACAATATACGCTTAATACAACAATATATAACTTGCACGCAACATCTCCAGCTTTTTGTCACTACTCGCCGTGACGTTTGTTGAATTTCAACTCCTGCAGTGTTGAAACATAACCAACAAAAGCATCGTTGTGGCGGCGAAAGTAGACGCGTCACTTGCTTGTTTACAGTTGCTTGTCAAACACAAGTGTTTCTGCCATCCTAATTTCGGAGGCAGGCTTAAACACTCGAACGGTCACTCTGTGTTTGGGTCTCATACACACTGCATCTGTTGAATAAAAGGCAATCTTAATTTTTCAAACACTTTTCGCTTGTTGTCACACTCGTGGATAGTTTCATGTGTACGGTGTATTAAAAAGTTTTCCTATTGACAGAGCATTGAGCGTATTTATTTCAGGTCTAAATGTGGCAGTCTTGAGTTTTCAATGGAAATATATACTTACCTTGATCTTGACGACCTCAATTAACGAAAGTCAGTTTATTTTGTATGCCGCATCTGGTTTCATAGTAATTCGATTCACTCGAGTGGCTTGAGAGTGATTTCCTGCTACTGCGAATGTCATATTTTTAGTGTTTTATCTAGAATTACCTACTGTTTTATAATCTAGGATCTTCTCTGCCCCCAGCATTTCATCGTCACTCTGTTCAGCGAACACGTTCTGGCCAACCACGCGAGCGAAATTACGATGCGCAGAGAAACGATCGTGATCGCAGTTTCGGTCGAAGCGCACGCTTTAATGACTTTGAATTTACGGACTTTGTTAGCTTCCGCTAAAGGACAAATTGTACCAACGGCGGCCCAGCCTAAGGGAGTCCCAAACATATGTGCTACTCTGGAAATGAACTTGTGCCCTGCTTGAACCTAACTGTCATTATTTGCAAAATCATTAGGTTTTGCATCAATGGTAAGAAAAGAGTGTACCCTAGCGCTGGCATTGCGTCGGACAATGCTCCTTCAGATACACACTATAGCTGGCCCTCTTTATTTTCCAGCCGAGAATGAAGCAAGTAACGTTCTCATTTTTGTCGCTCGCGTCGCACTCGGTAATGCCACCACCATCGCAGGCCTTTATGTGTGATGCTGAGCACGCTTGTTGTCCAGTTTTTTTTTATTTGTCTGCGTTTTATTTCGTTTTTATCGATGTAAAGTTACGATTTTTATGACACAAAACGCAACATTTTAGCTAGAAATAATAGCTCCCCACCCACGCTTGCTGCACGGCTTACTTTGCTATGCAGGTCTCCATCAATTGAAGGTTCTAAATATTATGCCAGTTATGTGTTTGAGTAAATAAATACCTATCTTTGATGTATGATAAAGGATGGCAATAATATGAATTATGTTAATATAATCATACTAAACAGAAATTTTCACGTTTTGATTTGTATTATCCAATATTTTTTTTATTCTTGTATAAGTTTGTTGTATACTTGCGTGTTTGAAGCTGCTGCTTCACTTCGTAGGGGCCATGCCACGATTCCTAAAGTATCGGGATGATATCTAAACCTGAAATTGTATTTCCTGTGTTAGAATAGTACGGCATTGTGAAATTTAGAGTAAAAGGTTTGAATAAATACTGATTAAAATTTATTCATTAATCTGAATGTATAAATTTCTTTTAGAAGGTTTATAAAAAGCTTTTCCGCATTTGGTAACGGGAGTCGAATGGGAGTTGTATGCTCTATATATGTGAAAGGTGAGTTAGAATAGATCTCTCGATTATCGGATGCTAGTCTTATCATTAACGGGATATCGTTCTTTATAATTTGACAGCTTGGTTGCAGAATTAAAAAAAAATTTGCAACGATTTACCACGAAAAACTACATTTTCAAATGTAACGTGCGGTACACAGTGCCGTGTTGTGTTCACTTCGTGGGCCAGTTTAGCGGGTGGCGGTGCGACCATTAAGAGAAGTGCTCCACCTCATAACAGGGAGCGCCGTGCCCCACGAGGGTAAATAGCCCCACCAGGGGGTAGAAACCTCATACTCAGAGAAATGAGGATACTTTGTCAAATTTTAGCCCATTTATATGGGTCGTCCTGACCCAATTCAGCCCGGAAAAAGTTCAGCCTCCGTCCAATTTTAGCCCATTTATGGGTCGTCCTGACCCAGTTGAGCCCGGAAAAAGTTCAGCCCCAGATCCGGGCTGAACCATCCTGACCCAGTTCAGCCCCGTATTAGTGAATGTGCCACTATTGGGACAATGTGACCCCATTAATGTTTCTGAGTGGTGGGGAAGTCTGCGGCATGTTGCTCTTAATTTTCACTTGCAGCTGCATAGCTTCATACCTCGTTATCGAGCTGGCAGGAAGAGGTGTTATATTCTAGTGTTCATCCCTTTATAGCGAGCAAGTTACTATGTGTGGTCACTTCAAAACCCCTCAAAAAAAAAAATAATAATGACACGAGAGACTCCAGTTTGTGTTTGCTGCTATCTTATCATGCCTTTGTCATTCACCCATCATTACGAAATTAACGCTCTTTTCGCATTATTTTAAAATTCGTATGTAGTAATATCTCTTTAATTAATTGAAGAAATATGATGGAATAGTAATAAATTGAAGGTGGATAATTAGCCTTTACATTTGCATCTTAAATTTCAATTGCATACATTTTTTTAACATAGTGACCGTATGTAATAAATTATTCAACTGCGATTTACTCCTTCAATATACAGAATTTAAAAAATTCTTATGAGTAAATATACATTCTTCGGACAAAATAAGGGAAACCCCTGACATTTTGATATCGTAATTTTTGAACACGTTATAAGCAACGAAAACGTTACATTTTTATGTTTTATTTTATTGTTGCTACAAACTGATAGTTTATCTTTGCACATATATTTCTATTAAATTTTTGTGTCTTTAACCTAACCTATAACTTATAAATGACAAACCTTTATGATTTTCGAAGAGGCCAAATTGTTGGTGCCCGTATGGCAGGTGCTAGTGTGACAGAAACTTCCCGAATGCTTGGCGTTTCTAGAGGTATACTGTCTCAAAAGTAATGACAGCTTTTGAAAGAGAAGGAAAAACTTCCATCACAGCACAGCTCTCTCCGAAAGTCGAAGTTGTCTGAGACAGACAGTCGGTAACTAAATCAAATTGTGAAGGACAATCTAAAGACCACGGCTATTAAAAATTACTGTACAGAACACCCACAGAACCTAGTTTCCATAAAGACTGTCCGCCGAGAGCTGCACAGATCTGGATTCTATGAAGAGCTGCAATTAGAAAACCTCTGCTTTCAAATACAAATGTTTCAAAGCGTTTCGAGTGGTGTAAAAAGTAAAAACCTCCAGACTTGATCCTTCGAGCAGTGTAAAAATTTGATTTTCTCTGACGAAGCATCGTTTGCCTTATTTCCAACCTCTGGCCGAGCTTACGTTTGGAGACAAAAAGTCATTTAATTTCGACTACCTCCTCCCAAACGTAAAACATAGTGGGGAATCTGTGATGATCTGGGGTGTTATTTCTTGGAAATCTGGTGGACCAATGATTTCTCTTCATGGAAGAATCAACAGCCGTTAATTTTTAAGAACTTTGGAGGAGCAAGTTCATCCAATCGTTCAAGCACTGTTTGTGGAGGGGAAAGCCATCTATCAAGATGGTAATGCCCCGATCCGTAGAGCTGGAATTGTTGAAAAAATGGCACGGGGAACATTCTATAATGAAGTTGAGCAACTCATTTAGCCACCACAATCACCAAACCTGTATATTATCGAGCATTTGTGGTCGATTTTAGAGATGCAAGTTGATTCCCACCGCCATCGTCTTTAAAAGAGCTGGAGGGAGTTTCAACTTAACAATGGGTTAAAATTCCTTTAGAAGCAATTCGAAATTTGCACGAATCAATACCTCGGAGAATTGAGGCTGTATTATAATTGCCGCAAAATGTGGACCTACACCATACAATAATATATTCTGTAGATTTCTTAGTTGTTTCCCCCTTTTTGTCTAACCAGGATCTTATAGAATGGTTCATACATTCCTGTAATGTATTGCGAAATAAAAATTTTTACATACGTCAATACGTGCTCGCGAAAAGGTTAAATGCTCACCCAGTGTAGAGATAGATATATAAGTTCCGATCAGGACACATTGCCCAAGCAGACTTATAGCGGCTAAGTACACGCAGCGGCCTAATTAAGTGCATGTACCTGATTAAAAAGACTCAGTCTATACAGCTCCTCGCTAGAGCTGTACAATCAGTCTTGCTAATCAACAGGCTATAGCTGGCTGAATTGTCAACTCCAATACACATTCATTTTGAGGCTTATATGAGTGCGTTTATATATTATGTATATTTTGGGGCTACAATGTTCCATTCTTCCACGGTTCATGATGTTATATTATCCATTGTTATGTTAACGGTTTTACTGCCGTTCGTTTGATACGTTCGTTTGAAGCGGACTTTGATAAATAAATGATAAATGTAGCGGACTTGTTGTTTGGAAGCGGACTTTGATAAATTAAGGTTTTATTCTATAAAACTGTTCGTATTGCCGTGTTGCTCCACAGTAATTTTTTTAATTAAAGTTTTAGATTATGAAAAAATGCCAGCAAAATCATGCGCCTGGGTAACGCTAGACACGATGACATCGAATAGCACCTTATATTTTACGTTACAGGTTTTTTATCAGTCTGCTTAATGTCTGCCTGCAAACCGAGACAAATTAAGATAAACACTAAAACCAGTAAATAGGTTCTTGTTGTAGTAGATTGTTCATCACTAGGCTGAGCGCTGATTATTTCGCCATGTATTTGACGGTCAAGGTTAGATGCGCTCGCTCGCTCGCTTGCTTGGCCTCAAGCGATACGAAGCTTTCGTCACACTCAGGTACTCGTTTGCTCCATAGAAATGTTCACTGCTCACTTCCGCGATCACGTATGAATTTTTAATGACCAAATATCAGCTGCTTTTGAGATATTTTTCTTCATTTGAGATTGCATGTCTGGATTTTAATTTATTCTGTGGTTGCTGACTCTTTCGAGCTTCGTAGGTTATCGAAAGTTGAGATTTATAGTTCTATGCTTGAAATATCTCGTTATGCTGTAATATTTTATGATTAAATTTCAGCTGAGATGAATATATTTCTATGTTTTGTTGTCGCAATCTTCTCTCTCGATGATGTGGGCACTCAAGCCTGCTGTTTATTGTAGCTACAATTCAGTGAACTTAGGTCTCAGCTGGCCATACATTCGAGTTATAAGCAATTCCCCGGCACGATCAACAGGCCCCTTTATTTGGTTGCAATTGGGCTATCGTCTCTGAAGCACGTAATCCATTTATTTGCTCGCGCAATTGCTTCTTTTCAAAAAGGTTGTATTTTTAGTTTTTCTTTCTACGAGTTTCTTCTTGTTTTCGCTTTGCGTAGAAGAAAGTTTATATATACATTCGCTCGAGCAGAGTGCTGTCTAAAGGTAATTTATTGAAATATTTTATTAATATTTTGAAGCATTTTTCTTCTATCAACTGTAGGTTATGCTTGATATAGCCTGCAAATTGTTGTTTCTGCACGCTTCTTGATTTTTTGCATCTTTTCAGTGACCCTGTTAGATTAGTGTTCTTATTTTTTCTCTCGTTGAAATTTTAATGTTTTCCAGCGTCTCGTGGTTTGAGCCAACTGTATTGTCAAATAAGTTAAAATCTCAGCTCAGATTATATTACCGTTACACTATAACGATCACAAACACGCGTCTTCTGTGAATATTTGTCACGGGTTCGTAGTACCAAAAGGCCATTAAATAGTAATAAATACACGTAGCCTGCCGCTACCAGCATAATTGGCGACTGATTTCTCGTTTGCGATGGATGTGATTAGATTGAAAAGCCGTCAGCTCGTTCATCACTAGGCTGAGCGCTGATTATTTCGCCGTCAGATTATATACCGCACTCCAAATAGGTACCTGGGACGAGTCTTATACACTGCTTATTATCGCGCTGAAATGAATTTTTGTCGGTAAAAGAATATTACTCGAACAACTTGCAATACTTCATAACCATTGGCTGAAGGAGTAACGAACCCGTAACTGTTTTCGATTGTATGGACCACGATTTTCCTGGAACTGTTGGGCCGATGAATAAACCCTCTAGGAATGAGTTCTTCGGAACCAATATCCTAGATCGTCGGCACTGAAACCCTTGTTGCATGTTTTCGATCGTACGGACCGCGATTTTTTTCGGAGCGATCGGGCCGATGCCTGATAAAAAATTAATTATTATTATTAGTTATTATTTGAATGAGTTCTTCGGAATTATATCCTAGATCGTCGGCTCTGCAACTCGTTGTGGATATTTTCGATAGTACGGACCGCGATTTTTTCGGAGCGGTTGGGCTGATGCCTGATAAATTAATTATTATTTGAATTAGTTCTTCTTTGGAACCACATTGAAGATCGTCGGCGCTGCAACCCGTGGATGGATATTTTCGATAGTACGGACCGCGATTTTTCCGGAACGGTCTGACCGATGCCTAATAAATTAATTATTATTTAAATGAGTTCTTCGGAACCATATTAAAGATCGTNGTTCTATCCTCTTCATCACATCACACGCTGCATGTAATCAATGCAGTTCTATCCTCTTCATCACATCACACGCTGCATGTAATCAATGCAGTTCTATCCTCTTCAGCACATCACACGCTGCATGTAATCAATGCAGTTCTATCCTCTTCAGCACATCACACGCTGCGTGTAATCAATGCAGTTCTATCCTCTTCATCACATCACATGCTGCTCATCACATCACAGGCTGCGTGTAATCAATGCCTGTTATCACAAGTGAATGCCCTAAGCCTCGCACTTATTGAAGGCGTGCCGTCGTTTCCTCCACCTTATTTAGTTTTGCCCCGAGTTAGCTTCTCCTCGTCAATCAATATCCTGGCGACTCTTTGTGCTGCCCAATGACCACCACCGCTGTTTTTCCTAGTGTTCTTGGAAGAGAGCGTTTTTTTGCAATGCACCGTAGGCATAGGTCGATTGTTTTTATCCCATCAAGTGGAACATAATTGGTCAGAATCCGTGCGTCTAGTGGACCACCGCTGTTTTTCCTAGTGTTCTTGGAAGAGAGCATTTTTTTTGCAATGCACCGTAGGCATAGGTCGATTGTTTTTATCCCATCAAGTGGAACATAATTGGTCAGAATCCGTGCGTCTAGTGGACCACCGCTGTTTTTCCTAGTGTTCTTGGAAGAGAGCGTTTTTTTGCAATGCACCGTAGGCATAGGTCGATTGTTTTTATCCCGTCAAATAGAACGTAGTTGATGAGAATCCGTGCGTCTAGTGGAACATTTTAGGCTCCCAGAACTCGCTTCAAGTTAGCTATTAACTTATTATATTATTAATCGAGTTCGCGCATTTTGAGGCTAACCAGAAAACTCGTCAACGTTAAAAATTAACCGTTAGTATGATCACGCATTTTTAGATTACCAGAAAAATCAACTGGGGTTGAATTAATATTTTGTATGGTTGCGTATTGCAATCTTGAGTTTTTCATATATGTATTTGGTTTGCTTATTATGGCTTATGGTTATTCTATATCGAATATGTAGCTTTCTAAGAGCTGAGTGCTCGATTCTGACAAGTACTCGGTTAGTACTCAATTGTATTCATATTTTGAGCCATCTGACCTTGAGCAAAATCCAGTCTACGCCGTGTTTTTACGCTGAGCTTCACTTAAGACGTTCTGCTACTTTCCTGTTATGCCTTTTATATAAGCGTCCAGGATACGGTCACCGTAATAGTATTCATATCAGATAAGCCGCGATAAAGGATTTGATATACTTTAGTGTTGTAATGATAAGCTGTGTCCTGCATAGTAACGTTCTCCTTGTCTACGATGGTTAATGACCGGCAATTTGCGAGGTGTTAACCTGATTTTCATCGCTGAGCGCTCCGACTAAGGTTGAGTCCGACTAACCTCCTGGTCTTAACCGCGCTTGAGGGAGCTGCGCTTTGTCATTAACACGAGGCTATTGCACATTATTGATCTCTGTGGTCTGTGTGCTACTGCAACTTTCATATCCCGCGTCCCTGAGTCCAAAGCCGAATTTACTAATACTTCGCGCAGGAGGCCTAGATGCTGTGGGCTCGCACCAAAGCCCAATAGGCCCAAGCCGTGATCAGATTTGGCTCGTGATCGTCCTTCAATCCAATCCTTATGCATGTTATGAGAGGAAGTTAAACTCAACTTTAGTTAACATTTTAATGCTCCAAGTTTCTAGCTCTAAACTTTCCTGTAAATACAAACAAAAACTAGTCAATAGAAAGTTAAAGATAATCACCGGGTTGTTAACAATGACACATTATGTACAACGAAATCATATTATAACAGCATTCCAATTAAATCTATTCTCAGTAATCAATAGAATGCTAAACATGATCACAGGGTTGCTAACAATGATATAATATGTACAACGTAATCATAGTAAAACAATATTCCAATTAAATCTATTCTCAGTAATATTTATACATGATAGTTACACTTAAACTCCTTCACTAGTACAAGAAACCTGCCTCCTTCACTACTCCGCACAAAACCAGAACTAACACAGCGTTCCTAGAGTGCTGACGTGAACAGTTTTTATTGTCGGTAAACCTAATAATTTCTGAAATAAAATGTCTCTTATTAAAACCCCAACAAAGTTAATCGTTGTTGAAAATATGACATTTGATACTATATCCTATCGCAACTTTAATACTGATGAACGTAACTGACTTATATTACAGTTATTTTGAGAGTAAAAATAAGAATACTGACCATGAATGATTTGAACATTCATCAATGGAGCTTTTTAAATATACAACGCCCGCGCAGTGTATAGAAGGTTTTGACATACTTTAAATTGCGTCCATGTTCTGCAAGTCCTCTAACTGAAATATAACTGAACTATTCGAAATTGACATATACGCGATTATGAAATTCTAAACTAAATTTAAATACTGTATCAATCTGTAAATTCAGCCCATGTACTGTAAATACATAATATGAATACATAATACGCTGACTAATATACCAAAATTGCCTTCAAAATTTTACTTATTACCAACACCTCCCGAATATTAGATTTAAGAGCTTTAGATTTGAGAGTTTGGGTTAAAGGTATCAGACACTGAATGAATTACTAAGAACGAAAATTAGGAGCGAATTCCTATTTCCTAAGACATTAGGTTGAAGGTATCAGACACTTCTTTTATGAACGAATTCCCATTTTCTAAGACATTTTGTTGTTATTGCAGTTCGCTGACCACGGCCTGACGAAACTGAACGAGCGGCTGCTGCTGTTCCGCCACGTCTACGACACACCAAACATCCTGCAGATGATCAACTCTGCTGCTGAGGTCGAACAAGACTCGCTCGTCGAGATAGTCATGTCTGGACGTGAGTACAGAATGTATATTTTTAATATAAATCCTTTAATTAATTATGCCCGAACGATAGCTCCTAAACTCGGCTCCTGAAGTCGAGCAAGACTCGCTCGTCGAGATAGTCATGTCTGGACGTGAGTACAGAATGTATATTTTTAATATACATCCTTTTAATTAATTATGCCCGAACGATAGCTCCTCAACTCGGCTGCTGAAGTCGAACAAGACTCGCTCGTTGAGATTGTCATGTCTGGACGTGAGTACGGGATGTACTATATCAATGTGTTGTTGTTGTTGCGAGCCAAGTATAGTAGGTACCTATAGGTAGTAAGTAGTGTTGGCGCTGATGAAATAGATGAATTGACCATGTTTGGCCTGTCACCGATTCTTGTAATTTTCATTACTGTGAATCTAACGATATAAATCAATTTCGATTTTCGATGTGGGAACCTTTCATTGCGTGACCCTTTTTTTATCCAAAGACGAAATATTAAGAATTGTTGTGCAGGCAGAAAACTTCCAAACAGTTAACAAAAGTCCACAGTTTCAGAGGGGTATTATCTAATTATGTTGCTTGGTGTTTGCGGTGATGTCCTCTAATTTCTTGCGGCCTCCTAATTTTTTACAAGGAGGAAAATTTTCAAACTTTGAACCTTCGCAATATTTTGAGTATTTTTAAACTCTATTGCGTGTGTGTTTTTCTCAGTGGTGCCCCCTAATGACGAAGAAGTGATCAGACCTCACTTCCTCTCCGTGCACTCCTACAAGACTCCCACCTTCTGCGACTTCTGCGGTGAACTGCTCTTCGGGCTCGTGCGCCAAGGCCTCAAGTGTGATGGTCAGAAATTCGTATCATACCTTTTGGATAATATTCCTCATGCCATTTGGGTTTATTTGTGATCATGGAATTTTCTCAAATTTGATTCATACGCCTTAAGTGTGATGGTCAGAAATTCGTATCATACCTTCTGAATAATATTCCCTAATGCCATCTGGGTTTATTTGTGATCAGAGAATTTCTAAAATTTGATTCATACCTATAGGATAAGATTCCTCATGCCATTTGGGTTTATTTGTGATAATGGATTTTTCTCAAATTTTATTCATACCTTTTGGATAATATTCCTCATCCCACTTGGGCTTATTTGTGATCAAGGAATATCTAAAATTCGTAGGTCGTAAAATTGAGTTATATTATGTTTCATGGAACTTGAAAAAATACTCATCGATGATTTAAGTTTATCGATGCTTTATATTTTTTGCATGGGAAGTAAGGACTACGTGTCTATCTGGGAAGTGAAAAGTTAAAGTGTGTTCTCAACCCTGCAATTTCTGTTGAAATGATCATGATTCCTCGAAACTTTGTCTAGAAATAATTACAATTTTAGCTACATCATTCAATCTACTGGCATTTAAGCTCTGTATAACTCAGGAGATAGTAGTGCCTCTTATCATTTTTATTCCAAGTACTCCTGTCAAGACCTGACATTATCTCTGCCCCTTTCCATCGCAACAGACGAACTTGACTTTAAACTGAAGATGATTTAAATGTCTCAGTCGTTAACTTGAACCGCAAAAAAAGTGTCCACTGAATAGCGTGGGATTTCAACGCAGTGTTACTTGCCCTTGATTGTTTATGTTGTGAGTAAAGAACAACCTGGCATGGTTGAGAGAGAGCGCTTGGCTTCTTCAATAATTGTCCCGTAAGGAACCCAGTGCCACTGAGTGTCACTTAACAGAATTTAAGTTCTTGATGCACAAAAATAGTATCGACCTTCGACCAGGTTTCCTCCTCATTATTAATCAGATTGATATCGGGAAAACGCTCGTATAATTCACGCAAAAATTAGTAATTAATTAGATTGATCTCGGAACACTGGTATAATTCACTCAAACATTAGTATCCCTGCACATCATTAATTAGCTCGTATCGCTCACTCAAACATTATTAACACTCCACATCATTAATTAGCTCGTATCATTGACTTCTATTCACCTCAAGCTCGTTATGTTTGCTGTAAGCGTCTTCCCAACGCAGGATGTTGGCTCAACTTCCACAAGCGCTGTGCCTTCAAGATCCCCAACAACTGCAGCTATGCGAGGCAGCGGCGGTCCTCCTTCGCTGTCCCGCCCCCACCAGGCACGCTATCCCCTAAGGTACTTCCATATTTTACGTCGTTTTAATATTGATTTTTTATTAATATGTCATGACATTCAAAGTCGTCGGCCAAAGTCGTTTTCCCGCCCCCACCAGGCACGCTATCTCCTAAGGTACTTTCTCCATATTTTACGTCGTATTAATATTGATTTTTATTAATAATGTCCTCTTTGTCCTGTTAAATAAATATTATTCTTATTGAGAAGATTATTGCTTGATGATTAATGGATTATTTTCAGCAGTGATATACGTCCCCGTCCGACACGGTATCCCCTACGGTACTTAATTCATATGTTACGTCACACTAATATTGCTTTTTATTAATAATGTCCTCATTGTCCTGTTACCTATATATTATTCTTATTGAGAAGGTTACTGCCTGATGATTAACCCTCTACCGCTGTATGTCACTCTCCGGGAACACAACTTTCAAATTAAATTATACGCAAAATATTAAGTGCAGCAACCTGAGGACGTTTGTACGCAACAGAGAACATTTTAAAGTTGTCGTACGTGGCGGCAACCATCAGTACAAGTCATTTTGCGCTCACTAGCAACTTATCTTTTTTTTCGGAAGTAGGCTTGTGACAATATTGCTCCGGTTACTCATGTCAGGCGGTAGAGGGTTAATGGATTATTTTTAGCTATAATATACGTCCCCGCCCGACACGGTATCTCTCAATGTACATATTACGTCAAACAAATGCAGTATTTCTAATGTTGTCTTGATTTGGCCATGGATGACGTGGTTTTCTTATCAGTATCTAAATGTTCATCAGATATCGCCATCCGTATGTTCAGATGTAGCTGACTTGCAATGTGTTCGACACCGTGTGGAGATCGTGTAGGGTTCGTGTGGAGACCGTGTAGAGTTCGTGTGGAGATCGTGTAGAGTTCGTGTGGAGATCGTGTAGAAGTCGTGCGGAGACCGTATGGAGAATTTGTAGAGCTCGTATGGAGACCGTGTGACGATCGTGTAGAGTTCATGTGGAGACCGTGTTATAGACGTGTTCGTGACAGGCTTGGTCTGCCTACGTATTCCGTTGACGCTTGCGGCGTTATATTGGATGCTAATGCAGAGCATTTAGCTTGTTGTACTTTTTCTTATACGTGTAGGCTTTTGTGTAGAATTTTGATGTGCGTGGATTATTGTAAATGAAAATCGTACTGATGCCGGTTGGTTATTATTGGTAAAACTCGCACCGAGAGAAGTCTTTTGTTGGTGCACTGCATGATGGTAAATTTCATTCTTATCATTAGTCTCATGGAAACTATTGATCGAGTGAGCGGAAATAAAGATCCTTGATAGACTAGAAATTAACTTGAACTATCTAATCCGATTTCATTTTTTATTTTATTTTTTATCGGGAGTCTTCTTTAGAATGTGGACATTCCCACAATTTATGAGTACGGGTATTTACGAAGACGTTGTTATATAGAAACACATGCAAAGAAAAACCTCGAAGCATTGTTTAATTATGATAATCTAGTATGGAGATCATTCCTAGTTCTAGAAGAAACGTGGATGTTCTTATAGCATCATCTCTTAATAGTTTCAGTCTACTATGGGAACATTATTCAACCTCGGTTATAAATTCAAATCTAAATAATAAATTGACTGTGTATTTTTACACTTTCAATGCCGTGTAATCGAATTTCAAATCAATCATACTATTTAAAAAAGCAATATAAATTAGATAGTGTTTAAATCTACTTGACCGCTAATGTAAGAAATATTTCCGTGATCATTATTAGCGCTATCCTTCAACATCACTCACCATGAACGCGTTATGTTTGAAAAGTGACCGATCTTGAATTTAGCTGCTAAACTCATCGCGATGTCGTGTAGTGGGTGGTAATCGAACAGTGTAATGTGTGTGGGTGTTCACCGTGCAGGTGGAGAACAGCATGAACAAGTCGCCCGACGGCTCAATGGTATCCCTGGTGGCGGCCACAGCCAGCCTCGACACGAGCGAGTCTACTTCGCTGGGGGTGAGGCTACTTTATCATCTTCCTTATCTTATTTCTTTTTTTTTTCTTTTAAGTACTTTTCGCCTCATACTTCGCTGGGGGTGAGATTACTTTATCATCTCCTTTATCTTATTTCTTTTCTTTTCTCTTAAGTACTTTTCGCCTCATACTTCGCTGGGGGTGAGGTTACTTTATCATCTTCCTTATCTTATTTCTTTTTTTTTTCTTTTAAGTACTTTTCACCTCATACTTCGCTGATTCGCTGGGGGCGAGATACTATATAATCTCCTTTATCTTATTTGTTTTCTTTTCTCCTAAGTACTTTTCACCTCATACTTCGCTGGGGGTGAGGCTACTTTATCATCTTCTTTATCTTATTTCTTTTCTTTTCTCCTAAGTACTTTTCGCCTCGTACTTCGCTGGGGGTGAGGTTACTTTATCATCTTCTTTATCTTCTTTCTTTTCTTTTTCTTCTTCTCCTTACATACTTTTTACGTATAAATTAACTCGTACCGTCAACGAGAGCGAAACTTTATCACTTTCATTTTGAACAAGTTGTAATGAAAAGTGAAGAGGTCGACGTAGATGAAGTGAATTTATTCGCGAAGTGTGGATTATTGTTTTGAAAGCACGAATCTTTTTCTTTTTGCTACAGGATTTGTTACCGATATAATACCACGATAATATTTCCAACTCCGTGATATGAATTGACTTCTGGTTCTGGATCATGATCTGGATTTTTACTTGAATATGGCTATCAATTTGTCTTTAGTTTGTTCTATTTGCACTCGTGCGGTGTAAAGAAATTTTTTTACCTGCGTCATATAATTTTAAATTTTTTAATTGAAATTCAGTTGAGCCTATCGACGTGGTAGGTTAAAGGTAGTCTTTCAGTGTCGGTATTTATCAAATGCGGGATTTATGAGCGTCAGCGCGATTTATTATTATTATTTTTTTTTCGGATGCCTTTTTCTACATTTCCAAGCAGAAAAGTTGCACGTGATGCATCTCTCTGAAAACAGATGTAAAATATTTAGTTTCGTTCCGCGTTGCGTTTGATCAATGGAATATGTAAACAAGACACTGGCAAATGATACTGACAGGCCTCGCATGCGCTAAACAAAAAAATTCAGTATTTCGTCACACAAGAAGCCAACGTAAAGTTAATTCACGTCTCAATGAAAGGATTAGTCTCGCAGTTATTAGTTTGAATACAACATTAATGATTCCTTGTGTCTGTCAGATCTTCACGAGATTTTGTGTTTTTATTAAAAACTACTAAATGTATTAAAAACAATACCAGTTTTTGTGTCCAATACCAGTTTTTGTGTCCAATTGTTTTTATTGAAAACAATACCAGGAGTTGTGAAGCGCTTATGTCTGGAACTCGCACGCAGTTGTTGCGCTGTTAAAACTTCAACTTCGGCCACCGCACGAGCCTGCAATTATAAACCATGCGATGGTAGCATAGATTTTGTGTTTAGTTTCGTGCGGCATATATATATATATGTTCATGTCTTGTCTACATGTTCCTTACTGTCGTCTTTACGCTCAAGTGTCGTCTACATGTTCCTTACTGTCGTCTTTACGCTCAAGTGTCGTGTCTCAATTAATGATTAATTAATAATGATCAAGTTTCGTGTCTCAATTAATGATTAATTAATAATGATTAAGTGTCTTGCCTCAATTAATGATTAAATAATAAATTAATAATGATCAAGTGTCATGTATCAATGGTAATGTAACGTTGTGACAGTGTCATGCATATCAGTAAATTTGATGAATAAATTTCAGGCCCTTGTCAATATGTCGTGTATATATCTATATATACGTATCGTGTATGTATCAAATGTACAGAAAATATTTCAATGGCCTTCTAAAATGTTGTATAGTTATGATTGTAATGTACATCGGCTATTTGATAACATCGTAAGCGTCGTCGTTAACTGTGCACACTTGGTGTTCCGTTCTATTATATATTTAATGATACTTTCTTATTCAATTTCTAAATTCATTTCCAATCCATCACCATCGCATTTTTATCTTATCAATTTCTCTTTCCTCTAGGAGCGAGACAATTTCATCTAGTATCATACTTTGCACAAATTTTCCTTCGCATTTTTGCGTGTCTTGGAATTTTTAATATTTCTGTTTATCTTTTTGAAATTTTCTTCTTTTCTTCTAATAGATGCTCCTTCTCTCACTGTATTACAATGGCTTTCTGCTGCTCTTCTTCTGTAAGAAGAAGTTCTGCTGCTCTTCTGTTCTGCTGCTTCTTACTGTAACTCCTTCCTCCATGTACACTTTCTTCCGTCACTGCCAATAAACTTTTTTCTTCGTCCTTTCTGAAGTTTTTATCCGCTATTACTATTGACACTTTCTCTCTTTTCTCCTCTGCTTGGAATTTAATCCTCTTCGTGAAACTTTCTTTTGTCATTTTTTCCAGAAACTTGCTTTCACTTCTCTCAAACATATTTCCGCAACATAAGAAACATTCTTCCGCTTTCTTTCCGCGATACCGAAAATTCTCCTCGCCCAATTCTCTTTGAGTTGTCAAGAATAACCGAATTGGCACAAATTGACTTGCTTTGTGGGAACCTTGAAAGGCTCTCGCATGCCGTAGCCAGCGAAAGTTGACACTGAATAACTTGCGAGACACCGTTCTGATGTGTATTTTCAAACTGATTAGATGACTCATTGCTTATTAGGACATTCACATCCAAATTTGAAATTTCACATAAGGTCGAGCTAATAGTCGTTGGTTTTTGGAATGATAGATTATTCTGCGGGAAATTGTTGAAGAAGAGTCATTGTCTGTGACGATTTCATTTCATCCTGTTCTACTATCATCATGCCTTCTCTGTCTCTCTGACGCAGTCATCTCTCAAATGGAACTATAATCTGGTACGTCTCTTGTATCTGTGACTTGCTGCATGCACTCCTGCACATCGTATTGCTTCTCAAGTTGTTCTTTAGAAATGATTATTCCAGTTCGATTACGTATTGTATTATTTATTTATCTGTATTCTTTTTTTTTTATGGAAAAAAGGCGCCATTGTGCTTGTCATGTCCGTCAGTCCGTCCGTCTGTCTGTCCGTGACTTCACGGACGGACAGACGAGAAAATGCGCTCTCGGTCACTCACTGCAGTGAGTACTACTGAGTTATATTTTTTTTTTAGTTTCGGGTTCACGTGCAGTGGCTGCTTTACACCGTAGCGCTAAATTACTACCTACCTATATCGCTAAAACTTTCACTAGATACTGCTTGTTCAAGTAATGCCATTTTCTTTGCAAAATAACGTTGAAATAGAGAAAACGAACGTTTCTTCGATGAGTTTTGAATAGTTTCTGCAACATCATCAACCCATATACGATTGGAAATTTGTTTTGCAAATAGTTTGCCATTCAAATTAAAGTTGTTTCTTGCATATTTAAATATTGTCACCCAAAATATGAAATCGCAACCACATAGACTTGCGTTATCAGTGTAAAAACGTTCCTTTGGATTTATTGAGACACTTTTATTCATCTTGTAGCTCGGATTGACGCTGATCCTTCTAATAGCAAGACTTTTTATATTGATCTTCATCCCAAGGCTGGAAAAAAATTCTCTGCATGATGTTGGTAGATTAGTTTTAGTTGCATCAATAACTTGAAATGAAGAATTTCCGCTATTCTTTCCTTCCTCACATACTTCTGTACTTTTCTTTGTGGGTTATCTGCAAATTTTATGTCCTCACTCATCGCCTCTTGTACGTTTTATCTTGTTAACTACTGACTGCTGTTTCAAATCCTGTATTTAATTTCAATTGCATGGCATTCTAATTAAAAAGATAATTTTTATTGCATGATCAACTTAGCCAATATTTCTTGGAAATGTGTTTTTAATCCGGAGTCTTCATAATTGCGGTTTTGAAATTCTGAAAAGTGTGTGAATTTATGTTAGATACTTTATTTGGATAAAAATCTACCGCTCTTCAATTAAATTGGCATCGTGAGAATCCGCATCCTATGATGGACTGGTCGGAGTAAGTATGTGTATGGAGGCGATCCGGTGTATATTACCTATAGTATAGGAGTATAGTGTATTTACCTTCTATTTTCTAATACTTTCGTTGTGAGTGGTTCAATTTGGCCTGTAAGACGGTTGATAGTTCAGCAACTGTATCTATCGACTCTTTAGATACGTGAAAATACTGTTATCTGTGGTCGATTGTGAACACAAAAATGCATGTTCTAGGTGTTGGTTTACCCTGGTTGTTGGCCAAAATTCTGGTCAATTGTAATTGTAAATAAATTATTAGCCAAATTTTACAATTGTAATTGTAGTGCAAGTTTGTGTTCTCTGTTTAACCCAGGTTGTTAACCCCATTAGCGGTGCGTTGTAAGTGTTCATAACTATAAATACGAAAGAAGTGCACGTTTGTGCTGTCTATTAATTAACACAGGTTATCAGCCCCATTAGCAGAAGTGTTCATAACTATAGGTATTAAAGAAGTTCAACTTTGTGGTGTTGGTTTAGCCCGAATATTGACCCACAGACGCAGTCGACCTCTTCACCCAGTCTGCCCAAGAGCCCCCGCGGTAGCATCGCCTCCAGCGCCGGCCGTCCCATCTGGGTCGAGCGAGAGCTCGCCGGCCGCATCAAGGTGCGCTTCTTCTTCAGCAGTTATTCAGATAACTGTTTTATTTAATAAGTAAAGTTTTAAAAGTTTGTTAGTTTATTAATTTGTTGTTTTAAGAGCATGCTTGCCGACCCAAGGTCGAGCTAGAGCTTCCCGGCCGCATCAAGGTGCACTACTTCGTCAGCAGTTATTCAGATAACTGTTTTATTTAATAAGTAAAGTTTTAAAAGTTTGTTAGTTTATTAATTTGTTGTTTAAGAGCACGCTTGCCAACCCAACTTGGTCGAGCGAGAGCTCGCTGGCCGCATCAAGGTGCGCTACTTCGTCAGCAGTTATTCAGATAACTGCTTTATTCATTAAGTAAAGTGCAAGAAGTTTGTTAGTTTATTAATTTGTTATGTTTAAGAGCACGCTTGCCAACCCAACTTGGTCGAGCGAGAGCTCGCCGGCCGCATCAAGGAGCGCTACTTTGTCGGCTGTTATTCAGATGATTGTTTTATTTAATAATTAAACTGTTTAAAGTTTGTTAGTTTATTAATTTGTTAGGTTTAAGAGCTCGCCGGCCGACCCATATGCGTCGAGCGAGAATTCACGGTCCCGTGTAAACGACAAATAGTTTTTTTTTTTAATTAATATGTCATGTTTAATAACTCGAAGGCCGCGTCTAGGTGTGCTTCCACTTTGGGTCTAGTCAAATACTACGCAGATAATTTTGTTTTCGTTTGGAATATTGAGAAAGGAGCTTGAACAGTTGGATGCATTTATTATGTTTACGAAAGAGAGTTCGCGAGATTGGTCCTTTCTTTGCGCACGTTGTTTAGTAGACAGACTTCCACTTAATTGGTGATAAAATATTTTGTATTGAGAGTGCGAGGCAGCTTGTTCTGAAACGAAATGAAGCCCTTGCATACACTTCTGCTTTTAAATTCAATTAAATGAGCTGGGTCGTGCCAAGGTTTGTTCTTCAAATAATGCTGCTCATCTTTACTTATCATTGTTTTATCCCATAAATATTGCTTTTTAGAAGTCGTTGTAGATGTTCATGTTGCAACTTAAATTAAATGTTAATTACATGTGACACAGCTGCGAAGTCGAAATAATCATGGGTAGCGTGCCGACTTGACGGTGACTTCCGTAATGGTTTTAACACAAGGGCTAAAGAGTCGCTCTTTGGTCCGGCTCTAAATTCCCTTGTGTTGGAGAGAAGAGGAATGAAAACGAGTAACTTTTCGTAGTATATTGGTGATTTTCAGGCGATACACAAATTCCACTGTACAAGGCACACAATTTATTATTGTACAAAATTTCCGGGAGACAGGATCTCAATTTCAGGGATACAACGCTGATTAGTCCTAACCAACTATCGAGAACTACATGAGCGGATAGCAAGGGTACAGGCACGAACTGCACCACGATGCCGACAACCAATGCAATGATCAGAGGTACGAGCCCTAATACACTGCCGAGAACACAAAAATGGGGTGGTAGTTGCGCCTCAAAAGCAAGATTATTGAAGGGTACTAGCCCCCAATAAGCTGCTGACAATTTACTCGAGCGAAGAGGTTATTAGCCTCTATGTTACGAGGGTGCGAATAGGTGTTTACACACGGAGCTATTAGTCGCGTCTACTACAGTTTTGCAGTCTGAAAGCCTATACACGAGTATAGTGTTTTCGGTACACTGCGGCCGCGTCAGTGCGACGTTTTGAGTGGTCGAGTAAGGGTGTGCACTGTGCACGGTGGAGGCATGCGAGAGCATGACAGCAGTACGCGCTACAGTGGGCGAGAAAGAGCGCGACGCAGCTGTGGTCGGTATGACGGACGGGCTGCTACTGAGAGCATAGACTGCTTCAAAACAACTCGAGTTGCTCTGCCTGCAATGAACCAGCTAATTGCCTCTGAACACGTAGAGCATCACAAATTTTAGTAGCCTAGCCTAGTAGACGCAACTAATAGCCCCGTATATAAGCACCTAATGGTACGGCTGCTAACCGCCCTACGAAACCTGTCAATCGCTAGCTCGTCAATCGGTCAAGAAGCGCATGCAGAGGCTGCAAAGCGCCTCTGCATGCGCTTTGAGACACTTGATTCTCGTGTGTTGCCCCTAGTGTAAACGGGCCTTAAGGAGCACAGAACAGACTGTTAAAACTCTCTAAGTGCACGAAAAATAGATAATGTAATACAATACAATGAAGTCATCATAATTTTAATCATTTGGCAAACTTATCACAAGTTAATAGTCGAATAATCCTGAACTAATTCTAAAGTGATCGAGCTCCCCATCGTCCATGACTACCTAGAGGAATAAACGTGCACATTGGAGCTATAACATTCAGTCTCGTTCCAAGACGCTAACAACTAAATCCTATGAATTAACAAAATAATATCACAGTTAAACAAGCTTGAATGTCGCTGTCTCAAAATAAAAAATACACTCGCTTTACTTTGTCTTATTCTAACGTAATTTATAACATCAAAACTCTAATCTTATAATGAAGTCGGATCTTACAAGTCCAGCCAATACTATGTTCTCAAAAAAATATTCCGCAGAATTCGGGACCTGTCACACATGTAATGGTGCACAGCATTAATGTGTTGGCTTGATTAATGTAATGGTGCACATCATTAATGTGTTGGCTGATTAATGTAATGGTGCAGATAATTAACGTGTTGTCTCCATTAATGTAATGGTGCGGATCATTAATGTGTTGGCTTGATTAATGTAATGGTGTGCATCATTAACGTGTTGGTCTCCATTAATGTAATGAAATTAATATTAGATGGCAGGATTTACTTGTTTACACACGTGCGATCGATGACCAGAGAATTCATTGATTTATATTATCAGTGAGTGGATTTTTTTTTCTTCAGATGACGTTAGATTAAAAGGCAAGTTGCAGGAAGTAGTTCTTATTTGTTAACGACGTTTCGAATGCAACAAACATTAATTTTCATTAATGTAATGTAATGTATTCATGTATGTATCATCATCATTTAATGTAATGTAACCATTCATTAATGTAATGGTACACATCATTAATATGTTCGCTTGCCCCACAGGTCATGTAATGTAATGTAATGTAATGTAACCATTCATTAATGTAATGGTGCACATCATTAATATGTTCGCTTGCCCCACAGGTCATGTAATGTAATGTAATGTAATGTAACCATTCATTAATGTAATGGTACACATCATTAATATGTTCGCTTGCCCCACATGTACTGTAATGTAATGTAACCATTCATTAATGTAATGGTGCACATCATTAATATGTTCCCTCGCCCCCCAGGTTCCCCACACGTTCAGTCTTCACTCGTACACCAAACCCACGGTGTGCCACTACTGCAAGAAACTTCTTAAAGGTCAGCTCAGTTATTCACGCTCTATATAGCGTATAAGCTTTATTTAATATCATGTAAGATACAGCAATATTGTACTAATGACTTCAAATTAATACTAATTTTACTGCTAGTACTAAGTAATACTAATACTAGTACGTAATACTTCAAAGTTGGTAATACCAAGACATTAGTACCTACTAATTTTACATTAGTACAATTAGTACTAATGTACTAATTAGTAATACTAATTGGTACAATTAGTACTAATTAGTATTGTATTAATGACTTCAATCTTTGGTACAGTTTCAATCGCGTTGAAGCGAGAGCCAACTTTTGTTTCACTATACGAGACACGATACACCTTTCAACATAGTTTGATTAAAAATAAATAGATACATTTATAGCAACATCATCTCAAGTTTTTTTTATATTGTTTGAGGTAATTCTGAATAAACGAGTATGCTTAAAATTTGACGTTATGTAATGCCCTAGTCTGAAGACAAGTATTCATTTTTAAATTTTTTGCTTGTCGTTAAGAAATGCGTTATTTCAATTATAATCAAGATTCAATGGTCATACGGTGTCTTAGAAACATTAATGTTTTGCATCATACACATCGTTAAGAAGACCAACGAGCCATACACACGATCGCTACAAATCCTAGCACCTGAATAATGTACCGTCTGTACTATTGAACTAAGCTAATTGTTGGTATTGTTTGTTGTAAATTAATGCCTGGTTCTCACTGTGCTAATTTGTGGTTGTCGTGCAGGGCTGTTAAGGTAAGGTTTAATTAAACTAAGATCATCTTTGACTGTGCTAATATGTTGCTCTCATGTACTAAATTATTTACTAGTACCTTGCTGCTAAGAATAAGGCTTTATCGTGTACTAGATTACCTGTATGTACTGTGCCAATAAGTTTTCGTGTACTAAATTAGCAGCTGGTACTTTGCTGCTAAGAATAAGGTGTTCTCATATACTAGATGACCTGTTTGTACCGTGGTAATAAGTTGTTATCATGTACTACATTACCTATTAGTACTGTGCTAATATGCTGTTGTCTTGTACTACATTACCTATTAGTACTGTGCTAATATGCTGTTGTCGTGTACTACATTACCTCTTAGTACTGTGCTAATATGCTGTTATCGTGTACTAAATTATTGGCTTGTAATTTACTGCTAAGAATAAGGTGTTATCATGTACTACATTACCTGTACGTACCGTGCTAATAAGTTGTGTTGGTGCAGGTCTGTTCAAGCAAGGCTACCAGTGCAAGGACTGCCGCTACAACGCGCACAGAAAATGCATGGAGAGACTCCCACCCAACTGCCTGGGCGAGGCTCCTGACTCGGGTGAGGGGTGTGATGGTGATGGTGGTGTGATGGTGAGGTGATGTGATGTGATGTGATGTGATGGTGAGAGACTCCCGCCCAACTGCCTGGGCGAGGCTCCTGACTCGGGTGAGGGGTGTGATGGTGATGTGATGTGATGTGATGTGATGGTGATGGTGATGTGGTGTGATGGTCATGTGGTGTGATGGTGATGTGGTGTGATGTTGAGGTGATGTGGTGTGATGGTGATGGTGATGTGGTGTGATGGTGATGGTGAGAGACTCCCACCCAACTGCCTGGGCGAGGCTCCCGACTCGGGTGAGGNGAAGTGATGTGATGGTGAACGGCCGTCCCTGGATGCCATGAAACACTACATTCTAACGGCTCAAAATTAAACATTATTTTTTCTAGCGGCCATAGCTGTGTCGCAATTTATTCTGATAACTTTGTGCCACATTTTTTAATACAAGTTGCACATTGTACGTAGGGTCATGAATTCTTCATTCAGTATCATCGGTTCAAAGTTAGTTTCATTCAGTATTATCGGTCCTAAGTTCGTTACCGTATTAAGTATTATTGGTATTATGTTCGTTATTCAGTATTATTGGTCCTAAGTTCGTTATTCATTTAATATTATTGGTCCAAAATTAGTTATTCAATATTATCGGTCCTAAGTTTGTTATTCATTCAGTATTATCGGTCCGAAGTTCGTTATTCAATATTATCGGTCTTGAGTTCGTTATTCAGTATTATCAATATTAGTTCGTTAATCAGTATTGAATCGTCACAGCTGGGCTGCCGGTTGGTAGTGATGACGACGACGGTGGTGAGGGCACCACCAGCGGCTACCACTACGACAGCGGCGACAATGACGAGGACTGCCCCCCCTCCCCCGCACCCCCACGCCCCGCCCCATCTGATCCTGGCGGAGACGAGTGAGTCTTCCTGACTCACTTCTGACTCACTCTTTATTCTCACTCTTTACTCACTCTTTCTGACTCGCTCTCTCTGACTTACTTTCTCTGACTCACTTTCTCTTAATCACTCTCTCTGACTCACTCTTAATGACTCACTCTCTCTCTCTCTTACTCACTCTCTCTCTCTCTCTCTGACTCACTCTCTCTCTGACTCACTCTCTCTCTGACACATACTCTCTCTCTGACTCTCACTTTATGACTCACTCTCTCTGACTTACTCGTTCTGACTCACTTTCTCTGACTCACTCTGACTTACTCTCTCTGACTCAATCTTTCTGACTCACTCTCTCTGACTCAATCTTTCTGACTCACTCTCTCTGACTCATTGTCTTTGACTCACTCTTCCTAGCTCACTCTCTCTGACTCACTCTCTCTGACTCACTCTCTCTGACATGTTCTTTCTGACTCGCTCTCTCTGACTCACTCTCTCTGACCCACTCTCTCTCTGACTCACTCTCTCTCTTACTCACTCTCTCTCTTACTCACTCTCTCTCTTACTCACTCTCTCTCTGACTCACTCTCTCTCTGACTCACTCTCTCTCTGACTCACTCTCTCTCTGACTCACTCTCTCTCTGACTCACTCTCTCTCTGACTCACTCTCTCTCTGACTCACTCTCTCTCTGACTCACTCTCTCTCTGACTCACTCTCTCTCTGACTCACTCTCTCTCTGACTCACTCTCTCTCTGACTCACTCTCTCTCTGACTCACTCTCTCTCTGACTCACTCTCTCTCTGACTCACTCTCTCTCTGACTCACTCTCTCTCTGACTCACTCTCTCTCTGACTCACTCTCTCTCTGACTCACTCTCTCTCTGACTCACTCTCTCTCTGACTCACTCTCTCTCTGACTCACTCTCTCTCTGACTCACTCTCTCTCTGACTCACTCTCTCTCTGACTCACTCTCTCTCTGACTCACTCTCTCTCTGACTCACTCTCTCTCTGACTCACTCTCTCTCTGACTCACTCTCTCTCTGACTCACTCTCTCTCTGACTCACTCTCTCTCTGACTCACTCTCTCTCTGACTCACTCTCTCTCTGACTCACTCTCTCTCTGACTCACTCTCTCTCTGACTCACTCTCTCTCTGACTCACTCTCTCTCTGACTCACTCTCTCTCTGACTCACTCTCTCTCTGACTCACTCTCTCTCTGACTCACTCTCTCTCTGACTCACTCTCTCTCTGACTCACTCTCTCTCTGACTCACTCTCTCTCTGACTCACTCTCTCTCTGACTCACTCTCTCTCTGACTCACTCTCTCTCTGACTCACTCTCTCTCTGACTCACTCTCNGGGTGGTGAAGGAGGGCTGGATGGTGCACTTCACCAACAAGAACCCTGAGGTGAGAACTGGGTGGTGAAGGAGGGCTGGATGGTGCACTTCACCAACAAGAACCCTGAGGTGAGAACTGGGTGGTGAAGGAGGGCTGGATGGTGCACTTCACCAACAAGAACCCTGAGGTGAGAATGGTTGTGCGATACACCACCACGACCACAATCATCAAAACACTATCAGTGTTTTGATGATCACAACAGATAACATTATATAACATATAATAACAGTCAAGGTGTTTATTGATAATGTCGAGAATCAACTGAAAATTCTTTTAAATATTCAATACTGATTTGAATGTACTGAATCTGTTCTGCAATGAAAATTATCCCTGAAACATTGCATCTTGAACACCCATTGTTGTTTCCTATGAAAATATTTAATGAAATTCGCTATTTGTACGAAATTTTCTGAATTAGATAATGAAGGTGAAGGTTGACCGTTTACTTATTTCTAGTATATGTTCACTTTTCTATATTTTGATCTGTGTGATCATCAAAAGAAGCTACATGAAATTCAATATAGATTCCTCCTTTGAAATGTAGGTATAAAGTTCCACCTGGTTTCACTATCTGGTCCCACAAAAAGAATAAAATAGCAACTCAATTCAATCTCATGATTCACGAGATTTATGTTGAATATTATTCAAATGTAATGTATGGTTCAACTGATGGTAATTGTTTTTCTTCACAGCGCAAACGTCACTACTGGCGGTTGGACACTAAGACCATCACGCTCTACCAGAACGACTCGACAGCAACTTATTACAAGGAAGCACCTAATTAGTGATTAAATAATCAAGCATAAAACTAACTAACGCTCTTCACAGATGCGGAGAACGGAGTGATCCATTGTTTCGAGTTACGCACGACAAACCTGGACTTCTTCGTGGGTCAGGAATCATACCCGCGGCTGCGAGACGGCGGAGTGCAAGAGGTCAACCCGCCTGAGTCTGGACTAGGGGCTTACCTTGCGCGGGTCAGTCGCATTTGCTCCGTAGGTCTCGGTTGAAATTATAACTAAGAGTTACTCGAGGTCTTGTAGCTGATTATCTTGACGACCAACTGAGATAATGATTCGTAGAAATGGATTAGGAGCTTACCTTGCGCGGGTTAGTTGCACTTGCTGTGTAGGTCTTAGATCTCAGTTGAAACTATAATTAAGAGAGATACTCGTTACTTAAGGTCTTGTAGCTGATTATCTTGACGATCAACTGAGATAATGATTCGTAGGAATGGATTAGGAGCTTACCTTGCGCGGGTCAGTTGCAATTGCTTCGTAGGTCTCACTTTAAATAATATATATTCAAGGATCGCTTAGGGATCAAGGATTTTTCCTTCACCACCCTTTTTATTTCAAGGATCAAGGAAATATTTCAAGGATCGCTTAGTTAATTATGCTTGATTTGTTGATTTATCTATATCTGTTGATGGCTGGAAGATTTAGAGAAATTAATAAAGCAACACAAGTTAAGACAAATTAGACTGAGAGATACTCGTTAATTGAGGTCATGTAGCTGATTATCTTGACGATCAACTGAGATAATGATTCGTAGGAATTTTAAATAAAAATATTCATGTTGCCAGTCCGCGTTTGGTTCCACAGAGTCTTCGTACATTGCAATTGCTAGTTGATACAGATGCAAGTCACACTACGTGTACAATAATCCCAACTAATGGAATGCGCCTGACTTGTTGTTATGACGCATTATGTTAATGAAAGTCTTACTGGGTAACCAATACGTCTACCTGTTTGAAATCTGCTTAGCAGATGGAATATTTATGAGCCTCGCCTAATCTATTATCAATAATTGCTGATCACGCCGTGAAATTTCCCAAGGGTCCTTTGATCAACTTCCAAAATAGTTGGCATAACCTGAGAGAAGAATTTCAGGTTTCGTGGAGCTGAGCCCTGAATATTCTTTAAGCCAAGAGATTCAATGCGCGAAGCAATCAACCATATATGCATTTTTCCTACTGTTTCAGAGTAAAGGAAACAGTATTCATTCGAATACTGTTTTTTTCTTTTGGCTATTAGCCAAAAGATGCCTGCAAAATTTTCCAGCATGTCTTTTTAGTTCTCTAGCCCCGTAGACAATTGTATTTCTCTTTGAGCGACATACAAGTGCTATTTGTTATTGAGCGAAATACAAGTACTATTTGTTATTGAGCGACATACAAGTACTATTTGTTATTGAGCGACATACAAGTACTATTTGTTACTGATTGAAATACAAGTACTATTTGTTATTGAGCGACATACAAGTACTATTTGTTATTGAGCGAAATACAAGTACTACAGCCCCCGTCCAACGGCGCTGCTTCTGCCGCGCCCTCCGCAGCCCCGGCACCCTCCCCGGCAGCGCCTCCCGTGTGCTCGGTGGTGGTCACGTCTCCTGCTGGGGCTCAGGTCTCGCCTTCAGAACCTGCACCTCCTAAACCTGTAAGACTTCCAGAATAATTGTCTTATATATGGCTTTATTGTCTTATTTTTTCAACCTCAGGTCTCGCCTTCAGAACCTGCACCTCCTAAACCTGTAAGACTTCCAGAATAATTGTCTTATATATGGCTTAATTGTCTTATTTTTTCAACCTTAGGTCTCGCCTTCAGAATCTGCACCTCCTAAACCTGTAAGACTTTTTTTTAAACCTGTATTATTCATTTTGTTGAAAAAATTTTTTTTCATTTTATTTTTGCACCTCCAAATTTTTTACACCTCCTAGACCTGTGAGGCTTCCAGAATAATTCTACCAGGCTTTAGTGTCTTATTTTTAGCGCATTTTCTCATTTATGGAAAAAATGCACTATTGTGCTCGTCATGTCCGTCCGTCCGTCCGTCCGTCTATCTGTCTGTCCGTCCGTGACTTAACGTTTTCATCTACGAGAAAATGCGCTCTCTGTCACTCACTGCAGTGAGTACTGAGTTATATTTTTTCAACCTGTGTTTTCATTTTGTTCGGATTTAATATTTTGTCGCTAGTCAAGAATGGTTTTCAAAACTTACATCTGGTTCATGGCTCGCTAGGAGAACCGCATTTGTCATATTACTCGTTTGTTTTGCAATTACATTTTATTTGCTCTGAGTAGCCGCGAATTTCTTTATATTCAATTATTTGTGTTAGGAAGGAAGAGCTAATTTTTTACTTCACGACTACTTGCCCGGAAATCGCCTATTGTTTTCAGCATTATAAAAACTATGAACTCTTTTGTTTTGTGGGGAATTATTTGGTGGATAGTCATGTACGAAATTTCAATTTTTTACATGAATCTGATTGGATTTCTACCGAATTTGGTATTTATACCTAAATTTTCTATTTCATTGGATTTCTACCTCAATTTTCTACCTGAATCTGATTGGAATTCTTATCACCATGAAAATAAATTGAACGCTAATCTGTTGTTTTTAAATTATCTAATCAGATGTCATATTCGACGTGCTGAGAGCTAATCACTACCTGCTGTATTATATCATATTTATTCAACTGATTGGACGATATATTCGACGTGCAGGGAGCCAATCACTACTTGCTGTATCATTTCATAATAATTCAACTGATTGGATTTATTATATGATGTGCAGGGAGCCAATCANGTCAGCCATCGTCGTACTTTTGTTAATGCTTTATTTATTATTATTATTATGCTTTAATAATTATAATTGCTTAAGAACGAACTCGCCATCCTGCAGAGCATCCGTCACCAGGTCAGCCATCGTCGTACTTTTGTTAATGCTTTATTTATTATTATTATTATGCTTTAATAATTATAATTGCTTAAGAACGAACTCGCCATCCTACAGAGCATCCGTCATCAGGTCAGCCTTCGCCGGGCTTTTGTTAATGCTTTATTTATTATTTTATTGATCCATCTTTTATTTATGTTTTGTTTATTATTTTATGAATCCATCTTCCCAATCAATTAAGAATTAGGCTTTGATATTTACTCTGATGCAATAAGCTGCGTCTGAATTTCTTCTACTCTGATATTTAGTATAAAGCATTCGTCATCAGGTCAGCCATCGCTGTGCTTTTATTAATGCTTTATTATTTATTATAATTATTATGCTTTAATAATTATAATTATTATTTATTATTTTATAGATCCAGCTTCTTAATCAATTCTGAATTAGGTTTGGATATTTGCTCTAATGCAATAATCTACGTCAGGATTTCTTCTACTGTGATGTTTGGTTCCTACTACGAAATTCGTTGGAAATTTCCGATGAAGATCACTTTCTATTTAATCAAGGATAAGACTTTTTAAGTACTTTGTATTTAAGTACGCATTACTAAATTTACCGACATAGTAATTGATTTTAAATATTCAATTTCTGAATTCCATGCAGCTTTTTGTTAGGATCACACAAAAAATCCATGAGAACGTTGAAGAATTCTTGTATTGACCGATGATATACCGTACCGTACGACGAGTATTTGCAAAGAGTATTTTTTCGCAGTATTTAAAAGTCCTTCCTTAACTTCGCGTTTTTCCCAATGTTCAAAATCAGCAACCTGTCTTGCGCCGCAACAAGCGATGATAAGAGCTGTTTTTCTGCGGCGCATCCGCATATTAATTAATTGATGTGTATTTCAGAGCGTGGTAAGCATGTACTAACAGCTCTGCATTTCAGAGCGTGTATTAATTGATGTATATCTCAGAGCGTGGTGAACGTGTACTAACTGATCTGCATTACAGAGCGTGGTGAGCGTGTATTAACTGCTCTGCATTTCAGAGCGTGGTGAACATGTATCAACTGCTGTGCATTTCAGAGCGTGATGAACGTGTACTAACTGCTCTGCATTTCAGAGCGTGGTAAGCGTGTATTAACTGATCTGTATTTCAGAGCGTGGTGAACATGTATCAACTGCTGTGCATTTCAGAGCGTGGTGAGCATGTTTTAACTGCTCTGCATTTCAGAGCGTGGTGAGCGTGTTTTAACTGCTCTGCATTTCAGAGCGTGGTGAACATGTATCAACTGCTCTCTATATTTCAGAGCGTGGTGAGCGTGTATTAACTGCTCTATATTTCAGAGCGTGGTGAGCGTGTATTAACTGCTCTATATTTCAGAGCGTGGTGAGCGTGTATTAACTGCTCTATATTTCAGAGCGTGGTGAACGTGTACTAACTGCTCTGCATTTCAGAGCGTGGTAAGCATGTATTAACTGCTCTGCATTTCAGAGCGTGGTGAGCGTGTACTAACTGCTCTGCATTTCAGAGCGTGGTGAGCGTGTATTAACTGCTCTGCATTTCAGAGCGTGGTGAGCGTGGAGCGCATGTTCGAGACACCAGACCGGGTGTTGGTGGTCATGGAGAAGCTACAGGGCGACATGCTCGAGCTCATCCTCAGCAGCGAGAAGGCGAGACTCAGCGAGCGCGTCACCAAGTATCTCATCTTCCAGGTGAACAAATCGATAAATTCTACATCAATGTTTGTTTTTATCTCCAAGGCAAGGTGTAATATGTGTAAGGAATGATTCGTAATACGTAATAAAAAATGTTCTGAACAAAATTAGTAGTAGTATAATAATACGTCCTGAACAAAATTAGTAAGAGATATTTCGGTTTATCAATGTCTTCAACGGGAGGTGGAAAGTTGAACGCATTTCTAAAATTGATATCTTGTAGGCTCATGTCACACCCAAAAAAATGAATTTTTGTTGGATTATTTATTGATTGTGCCTGATTTTCTATATGCGAATTATTTTAATGAGAGCTCTAATTGATATGATTTACATAACAGATTTTAGCAGCTCTCCGCTACCTGCACAGCAAGAACATCGTCCATTGCGATCTCAAGCCCGAGAACGTGCTGCTGTCCGATCACTCGGATTTCCCCCAGGTGCTTACTAACAATCGTGTCGCATTGCAAATTAATGCTCGATTTCTTTACAATATTTCTCTACATGGTTTGTGTTCCTGTCATATTAATCACTTATATTATTTTGTTGCCAATTTTTTCGGTAACTTCTTAGCGCATTTTCTCATTTATGGTAAAAGAGGCGCTATTGTGCTCGTCATGTCCGCTCGTCCGTCTGTCCGTCCGTGACTTCACGTTTTCGTCGACGAGAAAATGCGCTCTCTGTCACTCACTGCAGTGAGTACTGAGTTATATTTTTTTCTGTTGTTATTGTTACAAGTTTTCAGGCCAGTTGATTAACAGACATGAATATGGTTTTAAGTTGCAAGTAATGGTAATTTTCTCAGGTGAAACTTGGAGACTTTGGATTCGCTCGTATCATCGGCGAGAAATCATTCCGCAAGAGCGTTGTCGGAACTCCAGCATATCTTGGTGAGAATTATACTCTGGGATACTGAAATGTATTGATGGTGTAGGACTTTGCTCTGATACTAACATGTTCCTCAAGCCTCGTACAGTAGTTGAGTCAAGCCTCGCACGAAACTAACATCCTTGGTTAGTTTCGTAAAAAAAACTTCATGAAAAATGATGGTATTGTAACTATAATGTAATTTTGTGCAGTTTGTTCACTGTTTGAATACTATTTTTTCCCGAGTTCTTTGTCATGGTGGACATTTGGCAATGAATTGTTTGGTGCAGCCCCCGAGGTGCTACGCAACAAAGGCTACAACAGATCGCTGGACATGTGGAGCGTCGGTGTGGTAACGTACGTGTCGCTCTCTGGCACCTTCCCCTTCAACGAAGACGAGGACATCAACGATCAGATCACCAACGCTGCCTTCATGTATCCTCCCAACCCATGGAAGGAAATCACGCCTGAAGGTTAGCTTTGTTATATATTTATATATTTGTTATCTTTGTTCAGCATGCGTGGTGGCAGCAGCTTAGTTGTTTTAACTGATGAATGTCGTACGGCATTTTGTGTTGTGAAGGCTGGCAATCTATGTTAGTGTTGAGGTTTTTTGTTTCGATTTTATTCTCTGATAAGATCGTCTTTTCGGCCCAGCCCTTGAGCGAGTTTGGAAGTATGAGATACCGATATAATTTATGAAAGTATGAGAAAATGTTCTTGAACGATCATTTAAACTTCGACTACTGAACCTGATTACGCGTATTAATATATGTCATTTATGAAAGTATGAGAAAAATATCTGGATGATATAAACTTTGACTACCTATCCTGATTACGCGTATTAATATATTTTATTTGTGCAGCGATCGACTTGATCACGAACCTGCTGCAAGTGAACAAACGCAAGCGCCTGACTGTAGAGAAGACGTTCCAGCATCCCTGGATGCTCGACTATCAACTGTACTGCGACGCGCGTCTCCTGGAACTGCGCGTTGGTTGTACGGATGAGAACCGTTTCCTAGTGCACGTTGTTGACGACGCTGGATACGAGAGCCTTAGGAAACCCCACCAGCCAACTCTAGCGTCTCTAATTCAGCTTCAGCAGTCAACCGCGCGGCAAAACGGAAACCGCAATAACAACAACACAAACAAAAGTCCTTCTCATTCCTGATGGAACGACAACAATGGCAAACGACATCGCCATTCGGAAATTCTATGCTAATTTTTATTAGCGTCTCAGATTTTTCTCTGGTATGCATTAGTAAAGAAAATTGGAGTTCGATCTCCAACTTTCTTGACTACCGATCGTCCTTCGATCGTGAAAATTTTACAGTTTTTCCATGGTTTGATTTGCTAAAAAGTAACATCGTTCAAGAAATCCTTGACTATATTGAGCCTAGTATCAATCGCCTAGTATCAATTCTTGGTGAGGAACAGGAGTCAGTCTCGTGTGTAAATATCTATGTTTATTTAATGAATCAAATCTTGAATGAAGTCTAATATCATCTCTTTGTAGGAGGTTGATGATTCTGCCTTCGCTGTCAAATTTGAACAAAAGATATGTGAAACTATCCTTTCCGATTCCCATCTACGATTCGAAATTTCCTATTCATTTCTTTTGTAAGTTTTACTCATGCGTATCATTTCCCTGTTACACGTTTATATTTACTTTGCAAAGGTGCCGTGCTAAGAGGCACCGGGAACGTAACGTATTCCCGACATTGACATACGAGTTTGTACTATTTGCCAAAATCAGTCCTTCATTAGAGCACCCTCTTTGCCGCACAATTCTTTGTTGAAAATATTCAGCGGGTTATAGGTCGCCTTTGAATGTACATTCAAAGGCGTTGTATTCAAAGGCATTGTACTATCTTTGCTCAGTCATCCCTGATTATTGTTTTATATAGCATAATTTCCAAAAAATTTATTTGTTTTTCGTTGCGTTAGGATCGTTTTTACCGAGCTTCAGCCGACCGCAAGTCTCAGTAAATGA
Organism: Hyalella azteca; assembly: GCF_000764305.2. Classification (NCBI taxonomy): domain Eukaryota; kingdom Metazoa; phylum Arthropoda; class Malacostraca; order Amphipoda; family Hyalellidae; genus Hyalella; species Hyalella azteca. The sequence goes on along the minus strand of NW_025934332.1, from coordinate 59,282 downwards.
TCAATGAAGCTAAGCTTTTTCCCTCTGAGAGAATTTTTGTGTCCTCTATACATCGGTAATTAGTTTTAACCACAGTATTCCTCTTCGTGAAACGAGAGTGCTGTTTTTAACTCACAAAATTTATTATCGGCAATAAGCTTCGCTTGAATTTTCTTCATTTAATTTTTTCATCATGTCTTTTATTGCGCGAATTCATTTCTTAATTTAGTACTTTTATTGAGCCTTGCTTCTAAGTTGATGTATTATACCTAATGATTTCTATTACTACAATACCTGAATTTGCGACAAATTAGGTACCGGTAGCGGGATTAAAAGTTATACCTGAATTCCATCAGAGCTGACTCCAATGAACTATATTGTATGGGAAAGAAGTGTGATTGATAAATCTTATTTTGCTCTTAACCACCGTGAACTTGGTCTGTTAGATGCAACTTCGGAATTTCCCATCGTCGATTTCTTCTCCGAACCCACAACCCGATAGCGCGAAAAGTATGGGTAACATGTGTGAACATTGCCTCCCATTGTCACCCATTGCGCCCCCAATCTATGAATACATTAGTGTGTGCTAGACGTCCTTGGCTGTGATCCCATACATTTTCTTCGTGTCTTCGTGAAAATACATTTTCTTCGTGCCTGTAGTTTGCATCTCTGGTTGTGCTCACTGTCGATCTCTCTCTAAACACTCTGGAACTTTGTCGCTACTTCAACTTAAGATCACCACTCCAGTAGTATGTCCCTCGTTGCATCGTCTACTTAGGTCTCACCTTGGCTCTGAACTAATGATACTTGAAAAAATTCACCGCCTCAATAAATGTTTGCGTGTGTATTTTTGCCTTTTGCGTCAACGATAGCTTTTAGCTCCACTATACTAGATGCCCGTATATGAACGTACTTAAAAATCCAAAAGGTGATACCGTTTCTAGAATATCTACACTTTCTAAATCTTTTCTTACTTTCATGACTGTACTTGCCTCTTCAGCACGCGAATATTTTTCCCCGGTGCTGCGTGTTCGTTTAACCTGAAGTGCGTTGAACCACATTGCCTATAAAAATGGTTGCACTTTAACATAATGTCTACGTTACAGCGTTCCTGAGTTAGTTGGGAGTCCAATGTTTCAATTGCATGAATATATTTGATTAAAAAGTTCTCTGGATATGGAGAACTAGTTCTTAAAATCAGTCAACAAAGCATAATGCTTTGCTACATCTGTTACTTCTTGACCTAAACTCATCATTTCCCTCGTTGTAATGTTGATATTGTCAGTGCATTTTACTGAACTTCAGTGCATTTATCCCGTTAGACTCGCACATCATAAGTTGTATCGTAACTGTAAGAACTGGGGATAATAAATCAGTTTATTGCTCGGTGGTTGTGGACTACGTGGCATGAAGTGAGCTGACACTGACAATAAACTATAATTGTGCCCTCTGCCTCTACCCTAGACCTCTCTGAAGTCTTTTATATGGTCTATTTGTGTAGGTAGTTTTCCTAAGCTGTGTATAAACATGTTGGAGAATTCAGGAACTCTAGTTGAAGCAAGATTTTATTAATATTCGAAACTCACTGCAGTTTCACGCTTGAAAACTGTAATGAAAAATTACAACTCTGCTTGAATAACATTTACACGTTCAATTACGACCTACAAGAGATCCTTGGTCTTAACAAGAGTCATCGTGCGATCTGCTTAATTGTGTTTTACCGTTGCATTGGGACTCTGCATCGTCTATGATTCATGCTTCCAATTGCATTCTCATTCATTTTCTTACGACAGATGTTTTTAATATTAGACATTTAAGAACTTTGTGTCAAATTTACATCTCATTTAATCAACGAAGGAACAATTTAAGTCTCCTCGCTTCTAACGAAACTGCCGTATTACACGCGAGCGAACATCATCTGTTTTTTTTATCTTGTGCATTTTATTCACATCTGTGTTTTATTATTATTCGTCTTAGTGTCAGTGCCAGTCTGTATTCCGTCAATTAATGTTATTAATGGCTCATTCTGTTTGCTGTATGTTCTCTTAATTGGCTGTTGTGATTTGTGGATGATTCCTTTAGATTTATTAGTGGAAACTCTCATTGTTGTCTCTTTGGTTACAATTTTTGAGTAAAAATTTTATGTAACTCGAGCCACTGGCCTAAAAATTTTTTTAATTGTGAAATCGATTTTCTTTTTCAATTACCTACACTTATGGTTCGTTAGGGGCAGTGAAAATCTGTAACACAAGTAGACACAAGAAACAGAAGCTTGAAATTAAACCTAACCGTGAAGTGACTATTCTTGCTTGCATTCCTGTAACACGTTGCAAAATACGATGCTTTTTTGGCTACATTTTCCCTATTTTAGTAGATGTTAACCACAAAATAGACTATGTTCTTCTATTATTAACCGGTTAGAGAAGAAGTACTAATGTTTACATTTTAATAAATCTCTTGACATCAGATCCGAGACTATAGTTCACTGAAAAAGCCATGTTTCACTAGCATATGAAAGCTTTTTGCTAAAGCTTCATTGATGCTTCCTTTCTGCCCACATTCACTAACCAGTTTAGGCCTATGGGATTGTTATTCAGTTTTCGTATTGCGGTGATATTGTCGCAAGAATTTGACACAACTGCTGTATTTGAGTTGCGGGTTCATGCTGTGCCAACTCTCGCTTTTACACTCATTATTATAAACTCACTTTTGAACAAGTTACTTCTTAATCTTATTGTTTTTAAATAATTCGTTGAGCTAGTATTGTAGTTCCAGAGTTGCGAAATGAGTTTTCCAAGCGAAATGAATGTGATTTCACGTCCACTTATTTCGGGCTGCGCGCAAATGAGACTTAATACTGTCTCCTACGTGTTCAAAAGTTTGCGCCCTGAGTTAATCAATATTATTATTTTATTTTCTTTTTGTTTCCTAAATATGGTAATTAATCGAGGTTTAAAAAACGTTAAATTCTGTGATTATTGTTTGCCTATTAACTGCGTTTTCTGATATGCCAAGTTTCAGCGCCTAAGCGCTCCTGTCGTACGTGCAATCTTCGTCTTCCTTGTGATAAACGTGCAAGTATTGAGCGTTCCGTTTGTCGTTATTTCTATCCTGCGAGGTTCATTTCGCTTGTTGCTGTTTACTCCCAGTGTTGATTTTGTAACCATGTAACTGCTTCTTTACTTCTGCTTCTGTTCCTGCACTTTCTTTAGCCAATAGCTGCGGATGAGTATTAAGTTCTTAATCTACGCATTGCTGCGTAAGGGTTTTATCTACTATTTATAGCCGCTTATCTCTCCGTAACAAAATTAATTACTTTTTGCTGCACTGTTTGTAAAGGTTCTTGTGTCATCCATGAACTGCCAGTGCTTTCTGTACACTACATGTGTGCTTCGTTTGCTCTGGGCAATCCATTCCTTGAGTCTAGCGAATTTTCTCGCTTATTTCCACTAACTTCTTATTCTCCCTTATACCACTAACTTCTTTTTCCTCCTTATACCACTAACTTCTTATTCTCCCTTATGCACATGATTAATAAATTGATATAATTTCGTTGAAAGCACTCGATTGTTTCGTTGGTATTTGTATCGTGCTGGCGTCGTCTGTCTGTTACCTCTCACCTTCGCGGCATTTTGCTCTGATTATCTTGGGTCTGTTTCACTGAAATATTTCTTTAGTATTTTTTACTAAAAATACTTTTTCAAAAAATTTCATTCGGAGCTTCCATTATGTATAACTTTGTTGTGTTATATTTAGGAATGCAAATTATTACTCACTTGACGATATCTATAGAATTTCTATATGATAACCATCGAAGTATTAATGATGCACATGGTTCACAGCTTCTGTTGAATAATTAAATTAACCAATGTTTTAAATATACAGATCATTTGCATATTTATTAATAAATAATTCTAGGTTGATTTTATTAATGGTATCTTCTGAAAACTTATTGTGGAGATTGAATTGTGAAGCTTCTTCAGAAGCGACGAATGTATGTTGGCTATGGCGTTATGATTTAAGCATTTTTTCGTCTAATGAAACATTCCCTGAGAAATGTGCAGTCGTGTACGTAGAGATTAGCTTCAAATGTGTTGTTGTCTTAGTTGTTGTTCTTCTATGCAGTGACACTCGATGTCGTATGCCACTTTTATTTATGTATATCAGTACATGCTCTTCATGGCGACTGTACTGCACGCTCTTGGCTTTGGGCTGGTCAGTTATTGACTTTTCATCATTTACTTCTTCTTGGCATAAACGGGCAAAGTGTCAGCAGAGATTATTAATATTCTTTTTATTTTAAAGAAATATGTAGGTGGCAACTATTGTCTTTTTTTGTTAGTAGTGGGAAATTTGTGATAGATTCATGGCGAAATTGTTCTCTTTCTCATGCTCGAACCATACTTTACTTATTTTTCGATGCGGTTAAGGTAGTATTTTAGTTTTTCTGTTATATATTCGTTGATGTTCGTTTTAGATTTGATCCACCGCGTGTGTGGAGCTGAAGTTTATTATTCATCATTTTAATATGCAGGATTATTTCTCAGTACCAGCACACGATAAAATTGTTCATAGGTTAATTTATAGTTATTTAAGGTACGTTATTATATTTGTAATTAAGCTCTTATTTTTCCTTAAAGTGCTGCTCACGTGTTCAGGCAGGCTGGGAGATGATAAACTTACCCTTATGACATATTATTTTCAGCTGAACGCACAATTCATTCATGAACGGTTATCGAATGTCCAGATTTAATTGAAACTTATTTTTTTCTATGGCTATCCGGTCTCATGAGAGATCATGTGGCTGAAAGTATTGTAGATATCTTTGAGTGTAATCGAGTATAGACATCGATAAGTATCACAGTAACTTATTTCGCGGTTTTCTTTATATCATTTCTTCATCTTGCACGTAATCATCCTCTGTAGTTATATTCGCTAATTTATCTCGCAATAAGAGTCAAATTTTGACATGTTTCCGATGAATTCTGAACCTCAACAATTGTTTTGGATTAGGCTCGGAGTTCTTGGACGTGAATCGTACTACAAGGTCACAGCATCATCATATATTTTGACAAAAGATATTAGTCACTCATATTTAGGAGTGAAAATTATTTGAATTATCATGAAACCTACCCACAATGTTGCCCTGTATGAAGCCATTTATCTCGCCTCGAGATTTTAACACTTTTTTAGCGCATTTTCTCATTTATGAAAAAAAGGCGCTATGGTGCTCGTCATGTCCGTCCGTCCCTCCGTTCGTCCGTGACTTCACGGACGGACGGACGAGAAAATGCGCGCTGTCACTCACTGCAGTGAGTACCGAGTTATATTTTTCTGTGATAACTGTCATCTGAATTGAGAAGATCAAGAAATGATTGTTCAATCATGTCGACAGAGGCAGAAAGGAAGAGCTTTGCCGCATTCATACAATTGAGTTATGCGTTTTAATTCCTTGTGGATTGGTTCACAATTTACCAAATTATACGCTGGTGACTTGCACAAAACATGCGTTTAAACCTGCTCCCGTCCGCCGGTGAGTTCAGAGATCGGTTGTATGGGTAATCACGTGTAGTTCTATTTATTGCTGCATAGGATTTTGGTTTTAGCCTAAGTTATGATTTTGGTTTCAATTCATCCTTTACAATATTTTATTGCTGTTCCAAAAATTCATGTTATTCTATATGTTAAGCCAATAAGCCCAAGGCTTGGGCGAATTTTCGACACTCAGATTTCAGAAAAGTTTTATTATAAAATATAGCGGTTTCAGCGTTTATTAGGCCATAGGCCTGTCGCCGATTCTTAACAAGAATCTTGTGAATAGTTTCTGCAGGTATAACATCAAAAACATTAGCTATCTACTATAAATTGAGACGTAAGGCAAACAAATATAGGCAAAATTAAATCCAAGTAAACCACGATTTCCAAGTAAACCATGATCCAAGTAAACCTGGAATTTGAAATGAATGCAGATTTGAAATGCTTGAAGGGCAAGTCCTCTGAAGAAAAATTAAATATTATGAAGCTTCCAAGACTCAGTTATCGATGTCTGCGTGGGGACCTCATTGAAGTATACAAGTATACTCATGGTTTATACAAAGTCCCCGAAGAATTACTAAGAATTTGAAACAAGCACTAACACCAGGGGCCACGGCTATAAGCTAAAAAAAACTGCGCTGCAACTTCTCCACGCGACAACATTTCTTCTCGCTTCGAATCACCGACATGTGGAACAGCCTAATAATTAATGGTTAACTTGATAATAACTGTTGCGTTCTAAAAGATTTTTTCCTTGCAATTTTTTCACTTAAAATGTTTTTTCAAGCAAAACCCTCGCAAAGTTTTTGGTTGATAAAATTTTTACCAGACAATTTTTGGTCTTGAATAGAATGGCATGAGATTCAGGCTATCATGTGCTATCTCGGCGCCCACGACAAATACAGTGCAAGATTTTGTAATTTCTGTAAACATGATTCCAACTTCCTCTTTATTTTGATTCCGCTTTCTTTGGCTAATGGATCGGAGTACGAGTCAAAGTGTCTGAAGTTCTGATTCTGAACTTACTTCAGTGTGCCACTCAGCGCGCAGTAGGGTGGATGTGATGTTCTGCGCTCCTGATTCAAGCCACTGAGACGCATGTTCCTCGACTTCATTTTGATATCGATGATCATTGCTAATATTTACGGAATAAGAAATGGAATAATTGTGAAGTGATTGTGTGTTAGTGATATCAGTGCGTATGAAGTGAACTGTTTAGTTAAAGTGATGGTGATAAGGAATACATAATACGGTGTGTTAATGAATACTTAAGACGGTGAAATTTATTAAATTTAAGTGTTGCCCGGTGTTTTAAACCGACATGGTTTCAAGATTGTCTATATTTGAGTGCCCGTAGATGAGAATTTTGGTAAACCAGATCGAATTTTGAGCAGTTATGGAGTCGGTCATACACTTACCCACTCCTCTATATGCCAAGAAAACTGAGCGCACAGAAGCTGTGGTTCAGGTTGTCGGTACACGTTTCAATAAACTCAATAAACTGTCCGATGAAAAGGCGAGTTCTGATACCATCAGCAACAGGGAATATTTCAAAAGAGGACATCTTAACATGAGTGTCAGAGGCCGAAAATCTTCATCCGGTGGCTTGGGTAACGGCTCCGTCCGCAGGAGTGTCAAGAATTTTGAGAAGTTACTCAATGGAAAAAGCCTCCTGGAAGAAAACATTGGAGCTAAAGTTATAGAAGATCAACACCTGGGAAACATCAAAGCCAACGTTGTACAAGATAAACCACTTCCAGAATGTCACAGTGAAGAAGGTATGGAGAAATTTTCCCGGAATGGAGACACTTTCTTGGCAAAGTTTGCCAAAAAACGCAAAGAAATCTCGGGTACTGAAAAAATTGAGAATTGTTCTGCCATTTCATGCAAAAACGAAGATTTGGATGGAATGAATGCTGAAGATGGATACGCCATGGTCAGGAAGCGGGTAGATGCTGCTCAGAATAACATTGCCCATGATGATCTATATGACCAAATACCGGCTCGTCAAAACAAAGTTTCGCATAAGAAAGTGAAGGAGAGCCTGGCCGATATTAGCATATCTTGCGCGAAGGAAGATATTTGTGTAGTTGCTGCTTCACCCGAACCTAAATCAAATATGTGCACGCAAACTAACCCGAAAGAACTTAAGCGTAAAACTTCTCAAGTGCCTCTTCCCCCTCTTCCCACTTTGGATTCGCGTGAGGCAATATGTTCCTCCCCAGCTGGCGAAGACGTACCGTGTGTCCAGAACCCTATGCATGTCATTAATTTGAACCTAAAATCCACGAAGAAGGGCAAGAATGGCTCCAATCCTCCTCGGGTCGTAAAGAGACGAATGTCAGTTTCCGGAGAGGAGCAAGCTGAAAAATTTAGCCGACTGACTAGATTTGGAAGTGGACTCCGGAAGAAGCTGTCTGCTTCCACGAGAGATTTGTTTGGCTCGGGAAGCTCGTACTCTCCGCCCACCTCTCCAAAAGATGATTCAAGTTCGTTCAGCGGTTCTACAAGAGGCTTTAAACGACAGCTGTCATCCTCGATGCGAGATCTTTTTGGTGGAAGTTTCAATTTGAAGGGGGAGAAGGAAGTTCGTGATAGATTTGGCAAATCTGAAGAACGCCGTAAAGACTATGGATTGAAACAATCGGCGTTTCTTATAGGTGGTGGCATAACAATTGGACGAAGTGCTGGTCGCAGCAGGGCTGCTTTCCGTGATTCTTTCAGAGACATGCTTCCTAAACTTAGGTTATCGCGCGTCTTTGAAGTAAATGTTGTGCTTCCTGATGGAACAGAAACTTCGGTGAGTAATCAAATAGTCGTGGATGGAACTGTCACGATGTTTGTTGGGTTTTTTTAATGTATTAATGTATAAGGAGTAAATTATCTTATTTCTAAGTCAATGTGATGTATGAATGATGCTTTCTATTATGCTAAGTTAAGTTGCAATTTAAATTGGGGAAAAATTAAGTCGGTTATTCGTTACTTATGTTTGAATCGCTTTCATGCAAGTATGGATTTCTCTATAGATTCTCTAATTTTTTAACTGATGATGGAGCTATTTAGCGGAAAGCTTCCAGGGAAGACATGGCGAATTTAGAAATATTCGTTTTTAATTATTAGTGAACTTGCGATTGTGTTACATTGAAACATTGCTAACAGTTTTCCTGAGACTGCACACTTAAGATCAACGTAGCGTGTTCATTCACTAAATCATTGTTTTAAAAACATTTCAATCGTGTACCCCTATAGTTAAGAATACTTAGGCACGCTTTAGAGGAGCTTTTCACTTCTCAATGCCACTTTTTCGACTTGGAACTCAATGTGCAGAAACCATCAAATTTTGCCGCGAATTGGTAGAAACTTTTTTCATTTGTAGTTAGCTAGATTCAGATAACGTGAATGCTTCCATATTTTTCTTTACTGCTTGTATATTTACATATGTGCTTTTGCTTATTATTCACGCTACTACTTCCGTTCGCTTTATGGTGCTTATCAGTTTTTCTTACAATTTATTTGCTGTTATTGCCCATATTCTGCTGATGATGTAGATGCTCGGCTGTTGTCTTGCATGGGTGCACCAACACGCGGAGGCTTACACCCGAATGTGTCCCGTTATTGAAGATGGTACAGGACAACCGCCATATGGTCTAATACCTGCACCCTGCATGTGGTGGTTGTTACGTGCACGCAGCATCTTGCTCCTGCAGGCTGGATTTCATGGCCGTGAATTTAACGTATTCATTGGACTCGACTAGCTATTTTGAATTAAGTTAACCTTGAGCCATAGCCTTCCAGAGTTGCAATTTTTGTTACATGATAAGACGAAGGTTTTTTCCTTGTCGCTGATGTAATTAGCGTCACCATATAAAATAATTGGGTGAGAATGAAAAGTTTGAATACTCAATTTAATTCATTTGAATCATAATTAATTTGAGTTATACATATGAATAACATATAATTTAACATTTTTTTCGAATCGTCTCGTATATGTACATAAACTTTTTGGGAATCATTAGTCAAATTATGGGAATCGAATGCCCAAATGTTATAGTACCAGAATCATTTTATCATGTTTGAAATTATGTACAAAAAACTAAATTTTAAGCTGGGAATAATTCGATTAAAAATATTAGTTTAAATTTTCGCTCTTGAAGCTACAATGTAAAATGGCTATTCGTCGGTTTGTCGCGAAGATTTCAATAAAAGACTAAACTTTTAACGGCAAGATCACATATAATTACTGCCTGAGGTTTGAAAAAATAACTCTCTAAAGAAATTCAATTTCATTTTACAACCTTGGGTATAAAGAAATTTTTAGGAGGACGAATACAATGAGTAATTCAGAGGGGAGCAGTGATTAAGTAATGTTCCAATGATAATAAATCCGTCTGGTCAGCAAGGTTTTACATTCAATTACATCGAGGATGGAGCACATTACTCTCAATTTTATTTTATATTTTTAGTCGTCAAATTGTTACCGTTCCTTTAAACAAATCTAGGGCGGTGATAATTTAATTTGAGTTTTACGACAAGAATGTATAATATCTGACATGGAGTGTAATAACATGCGGCCTCGATATCTTCGATGACACACTTGCTACTCCCTCCACCAGCGCTGCCGTGTAGGTGGTGCTTTCCATGATACAGCCGCCATCAACGTAGAGGTTGACGTCGGACATTATTGTGACCTCGAAAAATAGGCTTAAAGTTATATATCCTTTACGATTCGATTACGATATATCCTTTACGATATATCCTTTACGATTCGATTACGATATATCCTTTACGATATACCCTTTACGATTCGCAAAGGCACGCGGTGTCAAAATTCCAGCTGACGTTGGAAAAACGTGTCGTCACAGATCCAGTTTATTTTATGACTGAGCGTTCCAAGTTCTGCAAAACTGCTGTAAACCGTACTATTTATAACTATAGAACCGTACTATTTATAACAATGCAATTTCTATATATTCTTTTATCCCCTATGAATTTACTACTAATCGCCTATTTTTCATACCATCACTCCATTTATCCCTGTCTTTGATAACAGACTTAACGATGGCCTCACTCTTATACTGTTGCATTTCCTTCCTGCAAACAATGCAAAGCGCTTGCAAATCTCCGTTGAGAAACATCAACAGTTCTGCCATAAAGAACTGTAACTCGATGACGGCAAGCAAGCAAAGACCCGTAACGGCAAGCAAAGACCCGATGCAAGCAAACGGCAAGCAAAGACCCGATGCAAGCAAACGGCAAAGTTAACTTATAACAAACTAGTGCACTAGTGCTTCAACAATCGATCTGAAATTTTGCACACTTGCGTAAAGTTGGAGACAATGCAAGAATCAAATGACAAAATAAATGATTTTAAAAATTATTTTTTTTTTGCAATATTAAAAAATTGAAAAAATAATTTGTCAGCTCCCAATCTTATAACTGATATAGGACACTTTTACCTCTCCAATTGATCTGAAATTTTGCACACTTGTGTGAAGTTGGAGGCAATGCATGAATCAATTGACAGAAAAAATAATTTTGCAAAAAAATCTATATATTAAAATAAAATGAAAAATTCATTTTTTCAATACTCGAAAATAAAATGAGATATTCATTGTATATCTTTAACATTGGAGACACTGGATTCTTTAGAAGTGTTGTCTTTAAAAAGTAATTTTTAAACGTATATTATTTTATTTTTTAACCAAATTTTGATTGTGAACTTTAAATACTATGGTTGATCATGGCTTATTAGTGGAGGACCTTTGAGAATACTATCGATGAGCTCTGATGATTTTAAATTATTTTGGTAAACATATATTTTTTTTTCTTCTGTAACGTAATTCTGTTAACCCGACGGATTCTGAGTTCGAAATAATTATGCGGATATCATGTAGATTTGTTCTGATTTGATCAGTTCAGGGCACTTAAGAACGTTAAATCCAGTTTGAAAATATTTTTCTGTTTTGCTTTTGTTAGTATGTTTGAAAATTTTAGTACAATTCATAATTGTTAGAATGTGATTCTTCGTGGAAGCGTCAGTGATACCCAGCCCTGAAGCACGCTTGCTTAATTCTGCAGAAAAACTAAGAGTATTTGTGTTAAAATAACGTCGAATATATTTACAAGTATATTTAGTTAAAACAACGTCGAATAAACGTTGTTTCAACGAACTCAATTCATAATTAACGTTGTTTCGACGTCAATTGCATTTTATTCCACCACCAATCATTAGATTTGTACCGCACTATCTAAGAGCGAGGACTGTTACCCGTAGTGCCATCTTTAGTATATACCGTTCATGATTGTCCACCATGAAATTCTGCCACTTTTTCATCAGACATATAACGTTAAATCAGAGTTTAAGTGAACGTTTTTTCATTGAATAAATGGTAATTAAGCTTTGTTTGGTTTTCATTTGCTTGATGGGTCATTACTTATCAGATTGATCTCAAAATTTTCTTTTGCATCGTTTACTGGCGCTCTTCATTTGCATAATCTTTTGTGAACGTCACTGCGCGCGAATACTTCATCAGGCTCCATTTAAGCACAATTTATTATTTGTTGCGACGAAAAATGTGCCACTAGCACTTTCTATTGGTGCCGGTTTAAATGTCACAAATCATGGAGAATTAGTGAAGTTTTTCGTCGTCGATTATTTTTAAGTAAATTTATTCATAGTAGGTACCTTACATTAGTTACTTTTTTTCAACGGAAACCGAATAGTATACATGAATGCATTGGCTTGTAATTGGGAATAGATTAATAGTTTTACTAAAATGTAAAGTTTATTGCGATTTTATATTATTTTCATTCTCTGATCGTACATATGCGACGGATAAGAAAGCCACGATGCTACAGCTGCAGTGGCTATTATGAGTACAAAAATCATTTAAAATTTCATGCTTTCGTTGCGCAGTTTTTTCATGGTCCTACACTCAACAAAAAGCGAATTTCCTTTGCCTGTATTGTTGGTATCGCTTAAATTGGAAAGCCTGGTACAGTTGTGACTGATTTTTTTCTTATTTCTGTAAACACAAGTTCGTGAATACAGTTACTGTAATCATAGAATATACTCGTATATTTCTTGGACGTACATACGCTGGGAAGTGATTACCTCTTATAGGTAGTGAATTTCCTCTTAGAATGCATCACAAGCCAGTTACCCCGGGACGAATAAATGTGAAAATTGTACAATTTTGTGTATTTATTTCCTAGTTTAAATATTCCATAAAAGTGCGTAAATAAGGAACTTTTCGAATAATGAACTTTGGCTTAAAATTTTCAATCAAATGTGCATTATATCTCTTACAAATCAATTGATGAATCAAAAGTAACGTATTTTTAATAGCTTAGAATAGAATTAGCTTAGGCCTCAAGTTAAAAAGGAACCGTACTGCCAGGAAGTAGCTCGATCTTCGTTCTTTGCTTTCATTTCTTGTAATCGCTTCTTGTATGAGAGTTTTTTTTTTTAGTTTTTCGGGCGACGAGGAAGCATCTAGCTGAGTCTGTGCTTCACAAACAGCTCATTCCTTGACCTGTTCTCATAACGACCTTCCAGTTTTTTTTTCTTGACTGGACAAAAAAAGTGATGAGTTTCGCCTGAAGATGTCGCGAATTTCTGCTGACAGATACCCCAGATTTCTATGTATAACTTAATTAACCGCATCGACCAAATTCACTATTGCACTGAAATAAAACAAAAAATATTGTCATTGATCGCATTTGATGTCAATGGGTAATCTTTATTGGTTTATGTTCTTACATATATCCGTCTGAATTAACTTATTGTTAAAAGTTCTCTTCAAAGAGTATGAATTCTGGCAAAGTCAGAATAAAGCTGCGTTTGGCCAAATAAAAGCTAGTTTTAATTTTAGGGCTAAAATTAAATTTCTATGTGCTATAGTTTTGGCATGTTTACCCAAATTTAAAAAAATTCTTGAAGTTAAACCCATGTTTGTACGTGAAACTTTTCTCGGCTCGAAAGATTATTAAGAATTCAGGATGTCGAAGCAGAAAAAATTGCAACGCGCAAGTTTTGTGATCTTTTATTATGATATCTAAATGCTCATGTTATATGAGAATTTTTCGTATGATTAAATTTTTCAAAAATTTTCTGTGTACACTGAAAAAGATTTTTTTATAAGATGTTCGTGTTTGGTTTTTCAATGTTTAGGAATTAAGTTCAATTGTTGGGTTCGGTATTCCTGAACGGGAATCGTTTCTGGTAACACTGTCAGTGACATTGGATTCAGGAAGAAAATATTTTTCAGCATAGAATGCCACTCATTAGGAAACGTTTCATGGTCTGATGATCCCGTAAATATTCGTCCACTGGCCCTGTTTGCTCTCCTGTTAGAAAGCAACTGAAGGCCGCCCTGGTGTCTAGGGCTCGTGTAGTTCCGCAGTCGGGCAAGGTACAAATTTAAAGCTCATCTCGAGCCTAAAAAAGGCGTCGTATAAGGCTGATACCTTTACTAATCTCTTTACAAGAAGAATTCATCTATTTATTATATGGATATTGATGTTTAGAACTTCAATTTTTATATGAAACTGGTGTGCATGTACAAATACCAGGCTTGGCCTNTCTATTTATTATATGGATATTGATGTTTAGAACTTCAATTTTTATATGAAACTGGTGTGCATGTACAAATACCAGGCTTGGCCTAATATAGTGTGGATAAGCTCAATGTAAACCGGTGTGCGATAGTTCGAAATTCCGGTTGCAAACAGAACTTTCTTAATAACTTAACCTAAATTCTTTATTTATTTAATTATTCTTGAATTTACAATTTTACTCAAGTTTATATGCATCGTGAACTCATGAAAATTCTATATATATTTGCATTAGAGGGCCATAGTTTGATAGAAAAATAATAATATTAATGTGCAACAATTTTTGGTTAATTACTTACACGCCTGAATTCATTTATTTTGTAGGTATTGGCTTCGTCATTTCTTTTCTTCAGCTCAAAATGTTTATCATAACACGGCAATATAGTAGACGGATATTATTCTATATAGTTTTGTGATCGAGCAGGCAGTTTCACTTTCATTAAATCCTTGGATGAATAAATGTGATTCGTTCAAAATTTATCCATGTTGTTTCTGTTGTTGCCTTTCCGTTTCCTAACAGAAATGATATATTTCAATATTATTTCTATATAATATATGTATTATGGTTTTCTAAAAGAAAGCCATAATACTATTAGGCTATGCTGACTATTAGGCTAACTCTTGTGCACAATTATTTAGGTAAGGTAATTCAAATTCACAAAGGTAATTCAAGGTTACGCAGAGTTGTCTGCAGCTTACGCAAACTGTCGAGGTTATCGACATTTTAGCTTGACATTCTTGAGACGCAGCGTATATATAGCCAGCCAGCTGTTGTATTGTTGCTGTCATTGTTGTCATTGTTGCTGCTGCCAAAGATGACTTGGATACCATGACTTGTGTTGCTGTTCCTTTTGTCACCGCAAAATGAGCTTTTCTGGAGAAGTTTAAAAATTTTCCCCATTTCAACAAATTGAAACAATTTTCATTTATCATTATTATTGCTACTGGAGCTGATTAAATTATTAGTATAGTTATTTCTTGCTATTGCTAACTACTTGGCATCTATTAATGTTGCTACTGTTTCAACTGTTCTCTTGCGCAATTTTATTCAACCTAATCGTTCGGCTAATTATGTATATATATGAAAGGAAGAGTATATAAGAAAGAAGTAGATAGAAGAAGTATATATGATGAAAACAATCTTTATCTTGTATTAATTAATGCTAAAAATCTGACGCCACCAACTGCAGTATTATACGCCTACGGTACTATAATTCACCTAAGGATTAACCTTCAAAATTTGGACCTTATTTACAAATATTTTTGAACATGAAAAGCCACAGCATTATCTAGACGTTCCGCTTAAGCCGCGAGTGACTTGCCAATTTAGTTCACTAAACAAGCGCCACAGATGATCTTTTAATATTTTTTATGCAACATTTTCTTACTCACCAGATGCCTTCGTCGATTCAAGCGGAGCCGTGATTGTACGGGACTGCATTCAAACGCTCTTTTCTAATCGTTCCGCAAATATGGCGATTTCTCTGAAGATCAAATTAAGCTTCGACTAACGTAAATAGTGACTGCTATTACAGAACAAGCTGAAATGATTACGTACCCTTTTTATCCAATGTAGAGTGTGCGTATTTCGAAAAGCCCCAAACAATAAGGACCTAATTAAGATGCTGACTTCTTGCATATGTATATTTAATAGTCATTAGAGTTAATTTCGTCATTTTATGTGAGGCAATATTTTCGATGATTGAACATGAGCATAAACACTTTTTCGGTACAAATGGGCTTTAAAAAACGCAACAGGAATGCAGTATCAGGTTTAGTGGAGTATTAAAAAAATTGAAAGTTATGTTCCTGGAGAGTGACATACCGCGGTAGAGGGTTAATAGTTCGTTACACTTCGTGTACTTAGGCGCTAACTTGTATACTGCTTACGCTACGAAATTTTAGGCCGCTACGTGAACCTGTATAGGCCGCTACGTATACCTAGGCCGCTACGTATACTTAGGCCGCTACGTATACCTTAGGCCGCTAAATATACTGTGGCCGCTACGTATAATTAGGCCACTACGTATANGTATACTGCTTACGCTATGTAATTTTAGGCCGCTACGTGAACTTGTATGGGCCGTTACGTATACTTAGGCCGCTACGTATACCTAGGCCTCTACGTATACCTTTGGCCGCTACGTATACGGTGGCCGCTACGTATAATTAGGTCGCTACGTATACTTAGGCCGCTACGTATACTTAGGCCGCAACGTGTTCATTAGCAAGTTCTGATATTACTGCTCGTGGTGTGAACGCCGCAGTCTGTACTGTTGACGACACACATTACGCACGGTGATGCAGCATCTTGCATGGGGGTCGCCTCGTAGCTGTTTATTCACTTTGCTATTCATTTTCTAACTGCTTTCTATTTTCATAACTGTTGTTGCCAGGCTGAGGTGTTGATGTTGAGAGATGCTGCTGCTTCTGGGAGCGTGTGGCCGTATGTTCTATAATGCTAAGAATATTATACTAAAAATTTTGCTCATGTCATCCAGTCATCTGTGAACTTTGACGACGCTTAACTACTTGTCCTACATTTCAATATTATATGCTTTTATGAAATTAGTTTCATAAAATAGTCAATACCCGCCAACCGAAATTGTAGAAATGTTTAAAAATTTAAAGCTAACAAATTGATTCCATTCCGCTTCTCAAAGAAAATTTTCGCATTTATTAAAATACGCATTGGTTTGATAAAGTATTCGAAGATGTATTTAGTGATGTTAATTGTGAAAACTTTATGCGAAAATTGCAGATAAGCATTGCACGTATTGGGCATGATATAAAATATGTTGTTTATGAAAGAATATGTTGCTTGATACGTATACTTGATGGGAATCATGAAAAACTTCTCCTTAAAAATAAAGGCTCTATTTATATCATGCTTTAAATCTGGTTACTTTGTTAGATTTCATGGAAACCTACCGGTTTTCTGAGATTTAGGTTAAAGCTTCTGAAAAATATCCCTGATAATATTTGTCGACGTCACGATCTCCTGTTTGGTCCACATATCGCAACTCTCTGCCATAAAGCGCACTGCGCAGGCGTCGCAAGTTGTCGAGGTCCAAGTTTTTATCTCGTAGAAACTCTGTTTACAGCGCGCAAAATGTGCCACCATCTAGCCTACATATGTCAATGTATAGCCTGCTTGTATGATGACCTAGCCTATCTTGTGTGATGATATTGCCTTCGTTGGTGATGATCTAGCCTGCTTGTGTGATGATCTAGCTTACTTGTGTCATAATTTAACCTACTTGCGTTTTGATCTAGCCTGCGTGTGTGATGATATTGCCTTCGTTGGTGATGATCTAGACAGTTTGATTGATGGAATAAACAGCAATAACGGAAGCCATTGGATGTGGCGGTGAATGTTTAAAATACTATTTCCTCGTAATAGGTATAACTTCTATTAAAATTCAGAATTGAAATTTTGTCGTTATGAAATTACCAGCCTCGATAATTAACCAATGGTCGACACTATCTGGGCATTCCCATACTGCTGTGTGGGAATGGCTAACATTATTACCAAATTCATTAGTGGTTTTCATGATTTGTTTACGTTTAATAATTTTAATTCGTCTTTCATTTATTTTGAACTTACATTACTGAGATTAGTTTTGACTGACTGAATGGCATTGAACTTATATTTTTTTCGAGATTTTATGTCCCTGATGTCTTCTATTTATTTTTTGTTATCTTCCCACAAACTTTCGTGTAAGTGGAAAATGTAAATATTTCTGAATTTGTGTAGTCTTTCCTTTAAGTTATGATTTAATTTTGAACTAATTTCAAAAGCTTATAATTCAGGAAGTAACATAAACCTGGGGACCTCCAAAAATGGATGCCGCTTGCACATCGATTCTCATTCCAGCTAATGGCGCAAGTAAACGTGCAGCTGTCCTCTAGAGCCAAAAAATAAAATAAATCTTGGACCTCCATTTTGCAATTCTAGAACACATGCGAACATAATTTTTAAATTCACAATTCATGTCATTGACGAATATTCGTCATCATTCGATCATTATCTCACTCGAAAAACATCCCGCTCCTATTATGTCAATGTCTGTTCGACCTTATGCTGCAAGATTTTTTTAGACTCTTTTTTCCAAACAATTTGCTGTTCCAGATGTGGAAGTTTCTTCAGGCGATTCGTAAACCTAAGGTGGAAGTCGGTCAATTGCGGCGCTCTCTGCGTTCTTGCGTTTGTAGTATAACAACTTGTCTCTCCGGACTTTCATTTATAAGAACTAATGCATATTTAAATCTCTGCTTTGCATGCCATGCATCGTTGCGAGTCTTCCTTATATATAAATCATTGAATGATCAGGGCTGGCCGTTGAGTGGCCGCCTATAATCCTTCGATGAGTTTCGATAGTCGTGCATTTCTGCTTCCATAATATATCTTAGGAACTCGTGCAGGAATAGAACGTCAATGAGAATAATTGACTGCAATTTAATGGTCGAGGTTAGTGTGCCCACTATCAAGGAAGCCTTAATCACACTTTTTGCCCACGTCTTGCACATTTTAATGCTGAACATTTGTTGGGGATAATTGATTTCACTTTGGCGGCTGATTTTAATGTGAGCTCAATTATTCAGATTTGAAAACAAATGGGTGGTAAATAGTAAAGGCGTATAAGTCTCGCTGCGAACTTACTATTATTTATGCATGCATGAGTTAATACTTATTACAATTCTAACTTCGCATCTTTGTTAGGCTCCATTTAATGCCTCCGCAGAGTGAACTGGCTTTTTGAAGGCTATTCGCTTTATAGGTTACGTATTCTGAGGTTTACTTGAAGCATTGGATTATTGTATTTTTGAAAATGTTTACGCGAGCTGCTGAGAGTTTACATATGTGACCATTGATATTTTGCGGTTGGAAAACCATGACTTGTCAAATTATTAGTAATGATACACACATGAAATGGGATTAATATATTACGATATATACGTGCATGTTTAAATTAAGAGAAGATTTCGAAAAAGAGACTTAAACTTAACTAGGTTACGAATCTGTAGTTTTGCCCATAAACTGGTTGACTGTGAACTGTTGATGCGTAACAAAACGGGTCTAAGAGATGACTTTGTCTGGTCTGATTTCTTTTTATTATTTTTCGCCTACGGTAAGCGCTCGTAAAATGCTTAGCGTACCTCGCTGTACCGGAAACTTTTTATCATGTCCAATTTTAATGAGAGTCTTCTCTACCCTACGGTTGACCCTACGGCGCAAGAGCGGTTCTCTGTTACCCCTTCAACTCTCCTCACAAACTCGTCATGCCAAGCTGGAAATCACAAGCTTTTTTTTCACATTTTTTTCTTCGTGCTTCTACTGGTTGGTGTCTTTCTAACGGTATATTTTTTCTCAATTATAATCCCGTCTTTCTGTGCGTGAATAATCGCTCCCGAGGCCCTGAAAACCAGACGCTCGTTGCACGTTTGGTATGTAGAGACCTCACGCATCTGCTTATTATGTATCGATGCTCGACGATGTCCACCGGGAGAATCTAGGACACTGCGCGAACAATAGGAAGTTGCTGCAGTTCGAGAGTTTCCGCATCGCTCGAGCACTTGGACGTCACTGAGTCGAGAGAGATTCACGTCCCAAGCGTCCTCGAAATTATTCGAACGTCATCAAGTCAGGAGCAAGAAATTACATTATAAATAAAAAAATTTATTTACAATTTTTTACTCAAAAATAATGGTTGTTTAATTTACTAAGGCCATATTTTTCTCTCGCGCAACTAACTATTTTGTTCATTTTTACGACCACACTCTTCGAGAATTCGCAATGCTCCTTATTTCGGCGAGTAATTCGCCGAATAATCGACCAAATTTCACCTATGAAACCAGGCTGTTAGTTGGCTGCTGGACTACTTCCGTTGTAGCTGTGATCTAGGACAACTTGTTTTTCGATATGTCGCACGTTTCTCGTTGCGGGAGTCTGGGCGAATGTGGAGCTCAACGAGACGTGTTACCCGTTATGCCCTCTGGAGATCCAGCCGCGCCGATCTCGCTCGGTAAGGCTGACTGCAAAAACTCGGAAACCGGCTGTAGGTGTGTGAACAATGTTTATAGTTGCTTATGCCGCTTCTTCTCTTTTATTCGATTTTCTCTCGAAAAAAGTTGAGCAGAAGTTTCTGCTGGTAGGCTTACGAGGCTCACATACAGCCTTATCGGAAAAATGTGACGAAAATCGAACAACGTTACATTTAACAGTTCATTGGAAGGAGTGAACTCGTGATGTGAATTAACGTGAGAGAAATTTAGTGAATGGGAATTCGAAATGTATCGAAATCAACTGTTCTCACAAGTTATGAGTAGTTTTGTTAAATTCTCTTAGCAGGTTTCATATGTTTTACCATTGTTTTCATTGATAATTAAGTAAATTTTTATGATAATTTTCACCCTACTGAGATCAGTTTTATAACCTAACAGAAAAATAATAACAACAATGAAATGAATAAAATGCTCATGAGTATTCTTCCGCTTGAATAACGTAGGTTATAGTAGACAATCGTACGAATCATCATTCCAACATAGGCCTCATATAATTGAAGAATCGATTCGCGTCATAAAATTCATGATTGATCTCAAGTCTCAGACCAGAAGCGGAGTTTGCAAATATGTCGGACCTCGATCCAGGATCCGCACCTTGGTCACTCTTAATTCCGCACCTTGGTCACTCTGAAGTGCAGCAAAAACTTGCATTTGACTTTGCCATGTGAGGCTGGCCTGTACATGAGGCTGTCCTGTACATGAGGCTGTCCTGTACATGAGGCTGTCCTGTACATGAGGCTGGCCTGTACATGAGGCTGCCCTGTACATGAGGCTGGCCTGTACATGAGGCTGCCCTGTACATGAGGCTGGCCTGTACATGAGGCTGGCCTGTACATGAGGCTGGCCTGTACATGAGGCTGGCCTGTATACATGAGAACATGAGGCTGGCCTGTACATGAGGCTGCCCTGTACATGAGGCTGCCCTGTACATGAGGCTGCCCTGTACATGAGGCTGGCCTGTACATGAGGTTGCCCTGTACATGAGGCTGTCCTATTTCATTTAATATTTCATTCAGCTCGTAATTTTCCGTACGATTTAATTTTGTCTCATTTTGGATGTCATACTATTCAGTGAATAATATCGTTAGTTATATTAATTGAATTTGGAACTGTTTGATTTCTAGACTAGGAGAGTCGTTTACTTTGCCCCATCCAAGAATTGCCAAGGAAAATGAATTTTGGAAATAATGCATCAACTGAAAATCAAGCCATTATAGATTTTGAATATTATGCCTAAGTTAAAAATATACGATATATGTATAACATATGTCAGTTTGTATGAATGTAAAATTTGCTTCAGTTTTGAAATTCAGACTAGAAAAACGAAATAAATGGATGGAAATGAACGATTCTTAATTTTTTAATCATCCACAAATGAGGATGATATTTTTAAGAGAAAAAAAAAGGTTGGGATTTGTCCTTGTGATTCAGAAACAGGCGATGGACTGGACGACTGAAATACACGTACATTAATTGAGGTTCGGACAAATATAGTAGATTAGACTAGTCTTCGCTCTAAATAAGTTAGTATCTTATGTAAATTAATAACGTTTTGTGCTAGAACAGTGGAATTATTCCCCGGAATATTAGGTGGAAGTTAAGCCTTATAGTGTTCATTAACCTGTACATGAGGCTGGCCTGTACATGAGGCTGGCCTGTACATGAGGCTGTCCTGTACATGAGGCTGGCCTGTACATGAGGGTGGCCTGTACATGAGACTGTCCTGTACATAAGGCTGCTCTGTATACGATGGGACAGAAGAATTTAGTGTCTTATGTATCTTTGTTTGGTCTTGTGCTAGAACAGTGAAATTTATTCCCCGAAATATAAGGTGGACCGAACGATTGAAAACATGCGTATTTTACTACCAATATTTTCAAAATCGGTGGATGAGGGACTGGAAACTTTATCCTGATCGATGATGCCATGCATAATATTACAGCTTTCATGTTACTGCAATACAAAAGCCAATCTCTTGATCACGTAATTCTCAAGTGCGACATGGATGCCTGTCTCTGCTGTCGTCCCACACGGGCGTTTGCAGTGTCGAAAGCGCGCGGCGGTGCGAAAGTCTCGTAAGAGGCTCTCACGCTTCCGGTGTCGGCTTAACTCGTTTGTTTTGCTCGCTTCTGCCAAGGAAACAATGAACAATAAGCGCGGCCTGCCTGTGAAAGCACTCATACCCAGTTTATTTTACCTACCAGCCCTCTTGTTGCAGAGATGCAGGCAATCCAACACTCGGGACGCATCGAAGACTGAAATCGTCGGAAAATCTCAAGCGTCAAAAATCTTTAGAAAGTTGGTTATCACAATGATGTTTACGATGTTTTTTTTTGGTCAAATTCATGCGTATGACAGAAACTTAAGTTACAGAAAGAATGGATTCTTTTTGCATGTATATCATGATAAATTGATATTTCATCATAATGAATTCAAAATGCTCAATTACTCTAATTTAAATCGCGATCATTAAAATTGGTTATCGTCAGAGAAGAGTTCAATCGAAATTATCATTCAATTTTCGAACAATTTTTATTTTCATTTTTTTTTGCCTGACTGCGCATTGGTAACATAAATTTTCGCCATGCTATATTGCATTTTGTTCACGGATACATTAAACGTCGTTTATGCTATTCATATGCCCTTGCGTGGTAACTAAGAGTAATCGTCAGAAGACAAAAGGTTAAAGCTCTCCCGCTCTGCTTTCCTCATTCATATTCAGACGCAGACATCGTAAAAAATGACTACGAAGCAAATAGAAGAGAGACTGAGCGCTTAGAAGTCGGAAAACAAGTGAGAGTACAGGCAATCTTTTTACCGCGGCGACATGTAATAAAATCTTACTACGCATAAATCTTCAAGCTGCCGTTTGCCCTTCAATCAGAAATGCATTATGATTTATAAGAAAAACACGAGTCTTGTTCTGGTATATGGTAATGGTCAATAGGAATGTATCGGTTTCAGTGTTATAAATTTGCTCCGGAACTATGATTAAAAATTCCTCTCCTGTGTGTGGTAATCACACATTATCGTATGAACTTCATAGCCATGTGGTATAGGGGCTGTAGGCTGAGCCCTGGGACCCAGCTAGCTAAATAGTGTAAGCACGGACAGGCCGTAAATTAATAATAACGCTACCAAGCTCTCCTGCAACATTGTGGTCGTAATTCATCATGTGGATAAATGGACCTTAATCAATTTTTTATCCTCCATGCAAGAAGCAAGGAGATTTTGATTGCGCTCTCACTGTGCTAATAAATCATGTGATTATTAAAAAAAGGGTTGGTGTTCTACCTTCGGCTATTGCTTCTGGTGTTACCTGCAAACATTTTTCATTGGTCTCATCAAAATGTTTATGTAAGCTTTTTAGTGCGATTGCTCGAGCAAAATATGCCGGCATGAGCTTGCCACGAGCAATAAAATGGACTAAGATAGAAACAAATGTTGATTTAATCTCATGAAAAGGTAATGAAAATTGTTAGGCATCCACAACGCTTTCATTTGCTGGGAATAAGCATATTAAACTGGAATTTTATTAGGCAAAGATCATATTATTCAGCTGAAAAAATGTAGCGTTAACTTTTAGGAAAACTTAGTTTAGAGTTTTTTTACCGATAGAATTTATACGATATACGTGTTTGCGTGTAATTTAGATCATATGGAATAGTTTGACTAAAATTAAACTAGGTTAGCCGCAAGCACGAAAATTGTAATGTTAAAAGTTTGACGCTGGCACGCAAGGTATAACTTCGTTAGCTTCAAGATAATTGCAAACCAACGTAGTCTTCTATCAACGTATTTTTCAATGGAATTGTATGTGATATACGAGTACATTTATTAATGATATAATAAGCATATCATCAGTTATATACGTACGTCGAGATCTGTATTGGCATGTTAGCTTGACCTACCATGTTGTTATCAACGGCTTGTAATTATTGTCTCCAGTGATCACATCATAATTAACTTGATACTCTTTAAGCAGAATGTTTTTTCTTCGGACCGTCAACAGTCAAGTTTCTCTCATCAAAACGTCACATTTTTTGTAATCTCTCTAAGCATGTCTAGCTATGAGCTGAACTCGTACTCTCCGAGTTGTTTTCTCGTCGTCATCGCTTTTTGCCAGACATCGTCGCCAAAAAACTCTTCTTCTGTTAGACAGAATTTTTTCACTTCACACTTCATTCAGTTGCTTGTTTGCTTGCGACGTTACGTTATTCTCAGCCTGGAGACAACGTGACTTTCAATACCTTTTCATTACTCGCGGAAGGATATCCTTCTATTCTACACTTGTGTTTCTGCTTTATTTAGAAGGATTGAGAAGACTGATCGGAAAATATTGTATTTTTGTATCGGTAAGGCTCCCGTTCATCTGTCGGGTTGTCTGTCCTTTTCTGTATCGCTTGGTTGCATGCGGATCAACGACCTTCGCTGTTGACCAATGGCAAGTCATTACTGCAGCGCAGGACGCGGTCGCCAAAGGCATAAAGCTTTGTGCAAATGTCTACCGAGACATCTTCCTATATATTCCAGCCAAAAATATTACCGCACAACCACAACCACGCGCTATGACGGACGAGTCTTGCTCGCGAGTGCTGGACTCTATTTAAACGGAATAATTTGTTGTCCTCAAACGAATTACGTCTAATTAAGTCGCTTTCTTTCTCAAAAGAAGAAAGTTCGTATTTATACGAAATTTTTTCGTATGAATTTTTCTTGGCGTGCCACTGTTGCATTCCCGGAAATGGCTTTCCTTGTGAACACTTTAACTAGCTACTGGCCACTGGATATAATATTCGACTGGCCAACTATGGTCAAAAAGTGCAATGCGTAAGAAAAATTTGCACCTCCGTGCTTTACTCGAGTCGTCTTCTGCTGATTGAGAAATGCACGGCGCACAAGATTGCTTTGACATTTTATACACGTCCTCGACTGCCAGATAGAGTTAAATAAATTCGCTCTAATAAAGGTCGCTACTCCCGACGGCTGTTGGATAGATTGCGTCAAACAAACTCTCTCTGCAATTGGACTTAGAATGTATAAATGTTTCACTTTAGGACCTATGGTAAGGAAGTCTGAATTCAAATTTCTGAATTTGTTTTCATGTGAAGAGTATATATATACTATTATATAAATTTGTTATCGTTTGATTTTCATTCAGAACTGAAGGAAACTTAGACCAATTTATGGGTTGGCAAAATTTGAGTGACCTGATGAAATATTAACTCACTTGAAATTAAATTTGGTCGTGAAAGTGATGGTGTTCAAATAATGAACTCTATCTAAACTATGGATGATGACCTATTTTTTACAACGCTTCTCTTTAACTTCACTTCTTGTTTGTTTGTTTGTTTGTCTGCTACAAATCTTATGGTCAATATTTAACACACTTCTACCTGTCCAATCGATCTGAAATTTGCACATTTGCATAAAGTCCGTGACACTGCATTTAATCAATTGACAGAATAAATAAATTTAAGAATTTGGTGTTTTTTCATATATTAAAAAAATTAAAAATTATTTTTTAAAATGTCTAAAAATAAAATAAGAAATTTATTGTACATGTTAACATTGGAGACACTACAATTTATGGGTTGGCAAAATTTGAGTGACCTGATGAAATATTAACTCACTTGAAATTAAATTTGGTCGTGAAAGTGATGATGTTCAAATATTGAACTCTATCTAAACTATCGATGATGACCTATTTTTTACAACACTTCTCTTTAACTTCACTTCTTGTTTGTTTGTCTGCTACAAATCTTATGGTTGATATTTAACACACTTCTACCTCTCTAATCGATCTGAAATTTTGCACACTTGCATAAAGTCGAAGACTATGCATAAATCAATTGACAGAATAAATAATTTTAAAAATTTAATGTTTTTTTCAAATATTAAAAAAATGAAAAATCATTTTTTAAAATGTCTAAAAATAAAATAAGAAATTTATTGTACATGTTAACATTGGAGACACTAACCTCTTTAGAAATGTTGTCTTTAAAAAGTAATTTATAAACGCATATTATTATTTTAAGTTTCTCAATCGTGTTATGAATCGGTAAATATATCCATTGATTTACTCTGAAAAAATAGCGCGTGTTCGTTATGAGCATTATATACTTAACGTTGAGTGTGTATACTTTTTATACTATTCTCGTGGAGTTAAAATCGGGTTCTCGATAGGTTGTAATAGTAAATCCTTCATGTGAAGGAAAGTGGATCGTGACCGCAATTTTTACTCGTGCTAAGTATTCTCTTGAGATCTGT
Organism: Hyalella azteca; assembly: GCF_000764305.2. Taxonomy (NCBI): domain Eukaryota; kingdom Metazoa; phylum Arthropoda; class Malacostraca; order Amphipoda; family Hyalellidae; genus Hyalella; species Hyalella azteca. The sequence continues at coordinate 32,816 of NW_025934332.1, read as the reverse complement.
ACTGACGAGCCTGTTGAGTGGTGGAAGATTCGCTTTCATAGCTCGCTGTTAGCTCAGGGAAAGTGATGAGGTTAGTGAAGCCTGTTATTAACTAATGAGGCGATACTATAGTGACGCCTGGATCGTTTTGTCACGCGATCGGTCTATCGGCTCTTCGATTTCGCGTTCATTTTCCACTCAATTAATCGATTTACTTAATTTTTGATGTCGAAGAATAACTTACACATTTATATATAATTTTTTTCTGTGATTTGTCTACGGTGAACCTAGAAACTTGACAAAAAAACTTATTTCGATTGCTTAAAGGTTCATTGGTTCGATGTGTCTTTGTTCAGTGAAATTTTGATTTTGCCTTGCAATGCATGCACCAATCATACCAACATATGCGACTTTCCTAAGAAAAGTTATGTTTTATATTATGTGCTTTTTTGACAAATCATTTTGATAGTCAGAACTGATGACGCTGTGACTTCGTTGTCAATGAATGACAAACGAATGACTGACTGTTTTCTACCTACCACTTATTGAGAATGACATGCACGTATACCGTTACAGGTTACATGCAGACTCACTGAATACATAACGTCGTATTTGGATTGCCGCAGATCATTTATGTAACGCACGAGCCGATGACGGATCACTTGAATGGTTAAATGCTGCCATTCACTGAATAATTTTGTTGTGTCGGCGAGAAACTTGGCAGACAAAGTCCTTGGATTAACTCTGATAACTAACACTGAATTTTTTGATTGCTCGTGATATTTTTTTTGGTTTTTTAAATCGTTTCTTTATTCTTTCAGAAAGTTTATGGACTGAGTACAGAAGTTTGATGATGAAATTGTCGGTTTATTTCACTGCCTTTCTGATATAAAGAATTTACGCTTGGTCAGTTTTCGAAGAAATTAAATAGAATTACTATTGTGTTGCGCAATAACTTTATTTCGAAATCCATAACAGTAATTAGAAGGTTCAGATATCCTTGATTAGATTCAATGAAACGTTGTGACGACGTCCATGCTTGGCATCGTTATTTACGCCACAATATAAACAAGACGATCAAGTGTCAACTAATTATATGTAGTTGCTGTATTACACAACTATTGTTTCCCGGCATGGCACGACTGGAATGTATCCTTCACTGCGCAGGGCCTCATTTGTTTCATTATCGATGCACATTCAAGGCTAAATGTTGAAATGTTTCGTTTGTGGTGATATTTATATGCTACATTTATTATTAATAGCTTGTATGTAGTTCCTGCGTTGGTCGTTTTTGAAAATGAATTAAATTTCCTTCAATTTTCAAGTGTAGTTGAAAGAAAAATCAGTTAATCTTATAAGAAATGCAAAAGACATCTAAGCTCAATTTAATAGTCTGTCGGAGAACGTAGCACGACGCTGTTCCTTTCACCGCACAGCCGCGTCGATCGTAGTCATCCAGGTGTTAGTTTCTCTACAGTACCGTTGCTCGGATTTTCTTTACGTATCTCGTTTTCTCACAGCGTTCTTAACGAATGATTTTTTCTAGTTTCTAAAGAAGTGAGTGCCATTGATCTATTTTACATCGACTTTTGTTTTGTTAAAAAATTGACTAACATTCATATTAGCTGTGGCGTGAAGATAACTCACTCGATTAAAGATAAGTTTGAAAGGTGTTGTTATTTGTTCTTTTACTTTTTCTTTTTAGTAACTTTTAGTTCCTCTTTTGACCTCTTTTTACTTTTTAGTTCCTCTCGATTTTGACCTGCAGTTCAGAACGCCAACAAAAGAGAATTTTTTTCTTAGCTACTTAGCGATGAAATGGCACATTGTTCAAATATTTATTATTGATGGTTTATTTTATGAATTTCTGGAATAATTCTTAAAATTATAATTGTGATGGCTCCTTTTTTTCCAACGAGGAGAAAAGTGTAATATCAAGTGTAAACCAAGACATGAAGGGCAAAGAAAGCGCCAATAAAATCACAATATTTTATTCATCGTTCTCTATTGAGTTTAAAATTTAATTACCAATAATGTATTTATGCTTTGGATAATGAAAGTTTATCACGTAGGATTCTATTTTCCATGTGTAAATTAACTCGCCAGTTTGATTATGCTTGTATTCCTGAAGTATTAAACTGATGATGGAGATGGTTTCTACTTTAAAATGAGTTTTTATTGCATTTTTATAGCTGACATGAGTACTCGAATCATATTTAATATGCTATGCTGATATTCATCGGTAGTTGCATCTTTTAAAAGTTATTTTCCATGGAAACAATAACTTCCATGATAGATTAATTTTTAACGCGATAAACCGCTCGCACATTCCTCTATTGTTTTTGGCACTGCATTTCGTCTGTTCAAGCAATACATATTTTTTCGCGTTCAAATTTAGAGCATTGCGCTCATTACCAGCAACTCGTGTCCATTCAAATTCATCGCGTGTGTACGGTGCTGCACCTTTCTAAATTTGCCTCCAACTTTATCTATACAGACTTGTTGGTTATGTACCAGTGAATCGCCGTAGCACTTGATAAGGAAGGTTAGAGAGGTGGGTCGGTCTCAGGCGGCTATCTATCGTTGCTGCTATGGGTTATAGATACGCGTAGGATAAAGTGTGTGCTGTAATACCAGCTCATAAGTTTCTTGGATTTGTAGGGAAGAGTTGATTTTTTTTGTATAGCAAGTTGAATTTTGTTGAATTTTAAAGTATTTCCGTAGTTCTAATGTGTACTCACTTTATCCATGCGGATACGCATAATAGGTAATGTTTGTTTGCACAATGGTCTCGTATATAAAAAATTAATACTCTGACGCTAACATTTAACATCGACGTAAATATATTCACTATTTAATGCCCATACGTTAAATTTTCTGTTGCTTGAATTCCCATGGTATAATTCTGGGGTGGAACTTGGTGGAAGATTTCTACCAAATTTCTCAGTAATTACCTGACTGTTTCATGCAGTGCGTATAGCTCTCTTTGCCTATCTTTCATGTTTCAAAAAAGATTCATACAACACCTTCAATTCAACCTTTTATGTATGTTATGTTATGAGGAGTCTTATTCAGCTCTTGATTAATAATGCGGTCAATGAGGCCCATAATCACGGTTAATGGTTTCGGCAAAATTATTTGACTTGTATCTTATATTCTTCATTACTGATCATCGACCTCGTGGAAAATCATAGCAATAGTGCGAATGCTGCTTGCAATGGGTCATGAGACTCATGACTCACACAGTAAAATGCTCAAAATATTCTCCTAAGTGTTTGTGTAAGAGGATGAATCCAGTAATTTCTAATTGCACGATTAGACTTTTTGCGGTCAGTAGACTTCCTCGTAAGTACCGCCCATAAACCGGCCGTAATTTTTAGTGGCGGCCCTCCCGCCACCCATGTTAGCTCTCGAGGCTCAAGGTCCATCTGAACTTAGGCAAATGTCTCGAGTAAAAATAGAAATTGTTGTGTAAAAAACGTACATTACGCTGACGCTTTTGCATAGTGGTCTTCATGCGGTGGTGTTTATATTTTTTTCAACTTAAAAATTTAAAATTTGTCGGCCCAAATTTGTTTAGCTTAAATTTGTTTCTATTTGTCGTGTGCTTAACTCTCTTCGGCAGTTGAATCTTCCTAGATTGCTCAGTATAGCGTACTACGATAGGAACGACAAACTAAACTAGTCACATATAGACATACTTCTTGCACCTCTAATGAGCACCTCACATATAATCTCATATATCATCATAATAATACACCTATTCTCAATGTATATTTTTAATTGATTGGATACACCGTTAGTTACTTCTTGACACAGCTGTAAATGCGGTAATCTACAAATCAATACATGAATAATATTATTGTAATGAAAATGTATGAATTGGCAACAAGTGCCGTGAATCGGCACTGGTTTTTTAAACGTTTAAAATCGTTTTTAAAATTTTATACGCATGAAGCATGCGGAAAAATGAGTGTTGTGACGTAGCGAAGTCAGCGTTGTGTTGCTAACAACGAAGACTCGCGCGTTGTATAACGGTGAGTTCCCTGACTCGCCCGAATTACGTGACTTCTTCACGACGAGGAAACGGAACCATTGTAGCTCAAGTATTTTTGAAAATGGTTTGACATATGAACCTGTTGAAATTTTTAAGGTTCTTAAAGCAACACGTGTAGAATCGAGTCCTGTAAAATTTTACGTTTTTAGCAAGAAATGAGATCGTTTTCCAAGAGATTTAGTTTCTATGTTTTTAAGTGAAAGCAATTTTAATCGTTTAAGCTAAGCTACCTTATAGGTAGGTACTTCGGTTGTAAGTGGGTCACTTTATTTGGTTTATTGACGCTTTCATGAGAGAAAGTTTTACTCTTGCTCATTCTGATGCCCCGTTCTCAATCGATGTTTCAGTTTCAATATTGAGACTATCTTCTAATTTAATACAAACGACACAATATTGAAAAATAAATTACGTCAAGCATCTCTTGTTCCTGAAATTATTTTTTTTTCGTTTTTTACGCATCGACAAGAAATGTAGCTACGGTATCTTCCACTTAGAAAAGTACACATAACATTCAAAGATGCAAGCAATCACGCCTCCATTAAATCAAAACCAGATTCAATGTATATTTATGTAGTCAATGTATAATTACTGCAACCTTACATTTGAGCGCATATCACTCCCACCAATTCTTTTATTAGGTCACCTCTAAATCAGTAGACTTGGAAAGTGGGACACCGCAACGAGGGCCGCCCAAAGCTCTTTCTTTCAGCGCCCAACTTCTTGAGGAATTTGACAAGTTTTTTGTCCTGAAGGTTGCGCGTCGCCACCGCGTACCGTTACTGGTTAGGATTCGGCCGCGACCTCGCGCATGCGCCAAATTAAATGCCGGGCGCGCTGAGGCTGTTCAGTCCAATTATTACCTCTACTGATAATTTTATTCTTCCGTCACTTTAATAAAATAATTCCTTACAATTCTTAAGACTATTTTTAAATGGAATTTAATTACTCGTGAGATTTAGCGACTGCATTCAGAAATTAACAAAGCATTATGTCGGTTTTGTTCGTATGTATGGAAATTCAATAATAGAAAATTATTGTAGAATGATATAAAATATGTAGATTGAAAATGTATCACCAGATCATAGGGCTTATTTGAAAGAAAGTCTTTTATTATTTTGGTGATTGTTTTTTCAAGGATTCCTACAAAATTTCTTGCTGACTTTGGCCAATAGCAAAAAGGTTACGAAATAATATTTTAAAAGAATTCGAAGTTTAAATATACAATATTATCGAAAAATCGAGGGTTTTACCATACTTAAATTTTAAATTTTAAAGCGAAATAAGTACAAACAATGTATATAGTAGATACAGATCCAAATAGAACGTAATCATATGCGGAAAATAATTTCTATTTCCTGAAAAATCCGGTGGCTTGTTGGTTGATAACTGTGATAGCTGGAGACTCTAGCTTGATAATGTCGGGGCACCGCATGATGCTGGTGCAGGCGTCGGGGCACCGCATGATGCTGGTGCAGGCGTCGGGGCACCGCATGATGATGCTGGTGCAAGCTTCCAATGTGAGTGATCGTCACTCTGTGAGCCTCCGTCATGGGGCTCTCTGGCCCTTCAGAGTGTTGGCGGCATGTGAGGCGGCGGCTTAACCCTTATATTATGGTTTTGAAACCATGGGTATGGTTTTAAAACCATGAAAAACCCTTATATTATGGTTTTAAAAACATGGTTAAGGTCATCGAGGTCTCTGGTCTTCAATCAAACTTGCAAAAATAATTTAAATTTGAAGTAATTTGTATAAATATTCACTAAAACAAAGGCAGGATTTTTTCGCGGTCAAAGGAAAAATGTGCTATCACTAATAAATAAACGGGTATTCTATTATATAATTCTTTACTGTTAGAGATGAATTAGAGCATGTAATCTTATTATGAAGCGAAACCATATAAATATTTTATTAATTAATACTACCACTCCGTATAAGAGGTATTAACGGTTACCAATATATCGGATCAGTGAACATTTGTGGTGTTGAATCCGTTATTTTTTCAATTATGTTGAGCCTCCAGCATTCACTTTTCATGTTCAATGAAGCTCATCAAGTGGTAGCTTCATCTTGGCGCATTGTAAGTAATGCTAGAAAATATATACGTATCGATTTAAAAAAATTACGTTTCGTAGAATCTAAATCGGTAAGAAAATAAATACGTAAATTCCAGCTCGTAATTTTCCAAAATTTTACTGGTCCTATTCTTGCGTGTTTTGCCTAGAATACACGAAATTGACACCCCTGTTATATTTCTAAACGATTTAATCTAATGACGTCTGTTTTTCTTTGCAGGTGATGGGTTCAGACAGAGATACCATCGATCACGTCCTCTCACCCCTTCTCTCTGCTCTCAAAAGTTCATCGAATGAAATTCCTCAGGTGCTTGCCAAAATTTCGTCTTCATCAATAGAACTTGACAAGAAAAGTCCCGACTGTCCCCCGAGTTTGTCGCACGTTGTTAACGGCTTACACGTCGAAGTATCAAGGAAGAAAGAGTCGTTGCATGATGTAAATGGCGACCTCAACGCTGCTGCGCTAGAAGATAACGATCCTCAAAGGGTGCATAGTAAAAGCCCGCTGATTAAAGAGCCTTCAGATGCTTCTATGTCCAGCATGGATTATCAATCTTTATCGAGTGAATCTGAAATGTCCATTGCGGCTAAATCTCCCAGCGAGTCGTCAAATGAAAGATCTGGGACGTCTCTTTCGTCCGAGTTTTCACTGCGGATGGAGTCGAGGAACGGTTCCAAGACTCCCGCGTATAGCGGAGTGGCATCTTCGACTCCCATTCCGTTCACCCCTGATGATTTGTCGGTGTTATTGAAGCAGAACATCACGCCCTCAGAACTGTCAGAACGGTCGTTAGAGCTGCTTAAGGCCATGGATTCTTACGTTAAGACCTACACGGTCGTCATGAAGGATACCGGGGCTGAGGTGGAGACTTCTCTTCCTGGATACCTTCTCGATGGAGACACAATCGTCTTGATTGAAAACAAAACTGACAATACCTCCGACAAAGGTGAGTCAGACTCTGGTCAATATTGCCGAAGGCGATAAAAGTTTAATGTGTGATTTTAATAAATTTAGTTGAGTTTCAATCTATGATCGTCAATTATTTTGTTAGAGTTGTGTGAATGTTCAATAGCGCTTATTCTAAACTGCAAAAATCTATTCCTAAAATACATAGAAATAGACCGTGCACTAGGATAAAGAATTTACACCGTTGAGTGTTCCAAACCGAATTCCCACCAAACTTGCATACGTTTCATTCTATTACATTAATTATCAGGGGGAAGTGGAATCTCGCAATTTCACTATTTCATCGGAGAAGAAACTCGTAGATAAGCAATTCATTGAACATTAAACAATTCTTTGAACTATTTTTCATTAGTTCATTATTTTAGTTACTTGATTTTTTCATCCCTAAATATTTTTTTCAATTATATTACCCTTTACGGTATTTTATGTGGCATTCTCTCTGACGTAATACGAATTAATTATAGCGCAAATGTTATGAATATTGGTCAGTTGGAATTGAAAATTTATTGGACGACTTGCATGTAGAGTGAAAATTAACAAATACCGATGGACTGCACTATTTATCAAATAGATCTCTATTTATCAAAATAGATCGCGGGCAAGCATAGAAATATGCATAAATTTAAGTTTCTGAAACCGGTACAGGAAAATATAAACTATTATAATATATATTTACTCATATGTTTTTCCAAACCTTGCAGATTGGGATAGTAAGCGCATTTGAAGAATTTATTAAATGCTGTCACGACGCAAAAATTTTTCCTTTTATTCGAATTCAAGTATACAAAAAGAGCAAGGGTCAATTTAATTCAATTTTTTCAAGTTACCTCAAATAAATAAATAGATATTGCTATTTCCGGCTTTTTTAAAAAATGCGAAAAGAACGACCATTTCATTGTCGGCGTCAAAAACTTCATTTAAATGCTCATATATAAATTTATGGGCATGGTAGGGGATGATGCTATCTACGAAACGATATTTAGGTGATTGGGAAATTGGGAGAGGCAAGATAACGATGCCTCAAATAAAAATCAGGGACCGTAGTGGATCTTTTTTGGGAGGTGATTCTAAGTGACCATTTATGGTAACTTTTCAGCGAAAGGGTTAATGCATCTTGTGCTTTTGAGCAGGAGCGAATATTAACTAAGATGTGGATCACTGGTTCACTGCCAAATATCACATGCGTAACAAGGACAAAAATCAGAAGTTTGGCCTGATAAATCGCACGTTTCCCGTGCATTGGATTGCTTAGTCATTACTGTTACAATCTTTTCCTTCCGTTGACGTTCTAGGTTGAGCTTACACTTCGTCGTCTGCTCAAGAGTCATGGGCTTCTTTTCAAACCAATTTTCGAAATTATCAGACCATAGAAACATCGAAGATTTATTTTGTGATTCCCATCCATTTTTCTTTGAATAATGGTTTGGTATTTGATTTGTCAGCTTTCGATTTTTTCTCTTCTTTTTCACCTGGTTTTCACCTCCTCGACTCGAAAAAAGAAGTGGAGGGCTCGTATCGCGTCCATCTAATTTAATGTTTTGATTTACGGAATCCGATGCTGCCTGCGAGTGACATCCAATCGATATCTTCCCCGAGCATTTGATTGTTAGCACTGATTTTATTTCTGGGTAGTTATCAGTCGATGGTAGATTGAAATGAATTCGTTGTTTGTTTGAGATTCCAGTATTCACCTCCTTTCCCTGTACAACTTTGTCATAAATGTTGGGACAATTTTCATGGCACGGTTCAATTTGATTCTTCGAATGAAATTTCGCTCTTTCTGTTTCGCGTTCAGAAGAGTTTTCTTTTACGTTCTTTCCATCTACCGTCATCGTGGTTTCCTCTGCAGGTAGTTGGAATGAAACATTTTTCTTGGGATGGATATTAGAAGGTCGTTCATTGAACGCGTTTTTTAAGATTGATTTAATTTTTCTGTCCGCAAGAAAATATCCCAAGTCAGAGTTGATCCCGGCGTTGGAATTATTGGAAGCTATTGTTGCATAGTTATTTCTGGCAGGCAAGTCTCCGTGGTCAGTTGGAATTGAAAATTTATTGGACGACTTTCATATAGAGTGAAAATAAACAAATACCGATGGACAACACTATATATCGAATAGATCTCAACATTCTCGCGGGCAAGCATATAGAAGTATGCATAAATTTTAGTTTATGAAACCAGTACAGGAAAATATGAACCATTAAAAGATATATTTAATCACATGTTTTTTTTTTCAAAACTTTTTATATTGGAATAGTAATCGCACTTGAAGAATTTATTACATGCTGTCACGAAGCAAAATTTTTACATTTCATTCAAATTCAAGAAATACAAATTCAATTCAATTCAAATTCAATTCAGTCCAAACAGCAAGATTCAATTTAATTAAATTTATTCAAGTTACCTCAAACAAATGAACAGATTTTGCTACTTCCGCCTTTAAAAAATGCGAAGAGAGCGACAATTTCACAGTCGGTATCAAAAACTTCATTTAAATGCTCATATTTAAAATTTTAAGCTTGGTAGGGAATGATGCTATCAACGAAACGATGGTTAGCTGAGTGGGAAATTGACAGAGGCACGATAACGATGCCTCAAATATAAACTGGGGCCGTATAGTGGGTGTTTTTGGGAGGCGATTCCAAGTGACTATTTGTGGTAACTTTCCCGTGAAAGGGTTAATGCATCTTGTGATTTTGAGCAGGAGCGAGTTTTAACTAAGATGCGGATCACTGCCAAATATCACATGCGTAACAAGGACAAAAATCAGTAGTTTGTCCTGATAAATCGCACGTTTCCCGTGCATTGGATTGCTTAGTCATTACTGTTACAATCTTTTCCTTCCGTTGACGTTCTAGGTTGAGCTTACACTTCGTCGTCTGCTCAAGAGTCATGGGCTTCTTTTCAAACCAATTTTCGAAATTATCAGACCATAGAAACATCGAAGATTTATTTTGTGATTCCCATCCATTTTTCTTTGAATAATGGTTTGGTATTTGATTTGTCAGCTTTCGATTTTTTCTCTTCTTTTTCACCTGGTTTTCACCTCCTCGACTCGAAAAAAGAAGTGGAGGGCTCGTATCGCGTCCATCTAATTTAATGTTTTGATTTACGGAATCCGATGCTGCCTGCGAGTGACATCCAATCGATATCTTCCCCGAGCATTTGATTGTTAGCACTGATTTTATTTCTGGGTAGTTATCAGTCGATGGTAGATTGAAATGAATTCGTTGTTTGTTTGAGATTCCAGTATTCACCTCCTTTCCCTGTACAACTTTGTCATAAATGTTGGGACAATTTTCATGGCACGGTTCAATTTGATTCTTCGAATGAAATTTCGCTCTTTCTGTTTCGCGTTCAGAAGAGTTTTCTTTTACGTTCTTTCCATCTACCGTCATCGTGGTTTCCTCTGCAGGTAGTTGGAATGAAACATTTTTCTTGGGATGGATATTAGAAGGTCGTTCATTGAACGCGTTTTTTAAGATTGATTTAATTTTTCTGTCCGCAAGAAAATATCCCAAGTCAGAGTTGATCCCGGCGTTGGAATTATTGGAAGCTATTGTTGCATAGTTATTTCTGGCAGGCAAGTCTCCGATTCGTCCATGGCTTAAAAATAATTCCTTTTTAGAGGTTTCGTTACACTCCACCAATGCAATTCCTTTAACACGCGAAATATTTTCGCTATAATCTGAATTTGATTTTATCCTCATTTTATTTTCTGATCGTGGAAGTTGCTTGGATTTTTTACTCTGTGCTTCATTCGGGACATGTTTCTGCATTGATTTTTCGATCTTTTCATTTTCTCGAATTTCGTGAAACTCTTTTTCTGTTGTATTTGTCTTTAAATTAATCAGCAATTCATTTTCTTCCTCTGCATAAATTTTTGCATGCATTTCCTTTCCATCAGCATCTAATTCATTCGTACTTTCCGAAATTTCTGCGTAATCTATTGGTATTCGAATCACCGCCGATTTCTCACCGTCATCTTCTTGTTCTTTGGACTCTGTTTTAATTTCTTCGATTTTGATATCTTCGCGAAATAAATCTGCCAAAGAGAAGTCTTCGTCAGTGTTTTCGATGCAGGTGGAATGTTCTAAAAACTCGCGAATTTCACTTCCTCTATCTGAAAAATGCGCGGGCGTTGGCATGATTTCTTCGCTATAATCTTGGATGAAAAAGACTTCTTCATCCTTGCGGTGCATGATCCAAACTGTCGAAAATAATCCAGAATATTATATCATTCACCAAAATTCAGCTATGAACATTACACAGTAATTTAGAAAATTTGGCAGTATTCAACTCAAAGTATTATAAATCCTAAATTTTAAAAAGTATGTTAGAGCTGATCAACAATCAATGGTGTTTTCTATGGCATTCGATCCAATGGAAGCCATATATATATATAGGAGGAAAGTCTCCTTCCTGGGATCCCATTTTTATATACTCTAGAATATAAAATAATTAAGTACAAAGTATACTCATTTACCGTTGATGTAATATTGCAATATAGAAAAAATTGAAATAGGGAACCGTAAATCACATTAGTGATGTACGGCTATGCAATAGTGATGTACGGCCTATGCAATAAAAATATGTTATCTTAAGACTTACATTCCAAAGTTGGAATGCGATGATTATTTGAATCCGAATCAATGAGAACTCCTGTAAAAAATTCGTGAGACTGTAACTTTTTCCTATCCGAAATGTAATCATTTGCAACCATTTGAACATGTGCTTGAATGTGTTGTTGCATGAGGCTAGAGCGACTCACGACTTTGTACGGACACAGACTACATCTGTACGAATATCCTATGGATGCATCATGTTCTATCAAAATATGCAGCGTTAGTTGCTGTTCGTCTGGGAAATTGGATTTCACGCAAAACGCGCACTGTATTGGAGTTCTGTGAACAAATTTACTGTGCAAGCTGGCGTCACTTTTATGGCGGAAGAAAAATCGACAGTGATGGCAATAGTGATCACTTAAAATGTGAGTCACCAGTCCTATCATTGAATTGCAATTTATATCACAGTCCCAGCAAAAAAATTTCAGGGCACAATTCACATAGTCGTTCACTTTATTTGTAAAATTAACTTGCGTTGGGATGATCTCACTATCTTTACTAGTCTGCATTTTGAATCACTTTCGCACTTGAGTATCAATATTAATAACGTACATGTATCTTCACTGACGGAAAGTCTGCTCGAAACTGATCGTTGTCTCAACAAGACTATGACCGATTCCGGCGCTTCGGGTTATCTGAGCTTCGATTTAGATTGCTGGCAGATCCGATGGCATCTGATTGTGTCGTTTGTATAGATCGAGACCGGACTTTAAACCCACTTTTATGCTTTTATCATAAGACAATACTTAGAGATAATAATCATAACACGGAAGATGACTTCTATCTAACGTCATTTTGTTGTCGTTTATACTCTTATTGGCTCTTATTATAGATTCATAATCTAGACGGTTTTTATCAATTTTTAAAAAGTGGAACCTAATATCTCAGTTAATTTTACACAACTTGATGCCAGATTCCACATTATTTTTGTCAGATTATGTTAAATTCCACATTATTTCTGTCAGATTCCACATTATTACTGTCAGATTCTGTCAGATTCCACATTATTTCTGTCATATTCTGTCAGATTCCACATTATTTCTGTCAGATTCTGTCATATTCCACATTATTTCTGTCATATTCTGTCAGATTCCACATTATTTCTGTTAGATTCTGTCAGATTCCACATTATTTCTGTTAGATTCTGTCAGATTCCACATTATTTCTGTCAGATTCTGCCAGATTCCACATTATTTCTGTCAGATTCTGTCAGATTCCACATTATTTCTGTCAGATTCTGCCAGATTCCACATTATTTCTGTCAGATTCCACATTTTTCTGTCAGATTCCACATTATTTCTGTCAGATTCTGTCAGATTCCACATTATTTCTGTCAGATTCCACATTTTTCTGTCAGATTCCACATTATTTCTGTCAGATTCTGTCAGATTCCACATTATTTCCGTTGCAGAAGTGAAAGACGGACGAGAATGTCTGGTAAGGAAGTTAGTGGAGTCGGAGCGTCTGTACCGCGGCCGCCTGAAGACTCTGGAGGCGCTTTACGGCCGACCTCTGCGTCGTCTTAGCGACTCCGTCACTCCTGAAGAAAGTTCGGCCATCCTGGGCCTACTCGAGCCTGTCATCGATGCCTCGCAGGAAATTACCGACAAGGTTGGTCTTACTATGAAAAAAAGTAACTAAGAATTAAATTTGTTTAAAAATTCGATGTATTTTAATTCATGATATTTTGCCGTCCTGTGACTTTAGAATATTTAAGACTGTAAACTTTGAGACCTTGGGATTTTACGAGCTGCCTGTCGACGTTCCGCAATCGGAACGTTCCGCAAGATGATAGGGCATCATGTAAAATGGAATGATTCAAACGTCCGAAAATTCTTATGGAAACAATTAGTGATGAAGGTAATTTGTAGTTTTAATTATTAAGGAAAAAATATCAGCCTCGAATTCAATGAATTTTCATTGCATCTTTCCACGGACAGTTGCAAGAGTTTGACTTACGTATTATTTTGTTTTTAATTGTGGACTGATGAAAATGGAACAAATGATTGTTACAAATAAGATATCGATTATAATTCGATACGTATTATTATAATCACGCAAAAATGTCAATAAAATTAACAGAAAATAGAGTTACAATATCACTATGTTTAACAAATTTGAGAATTTGTTTGTAAATCATTTTGCAAATATGATGAGTTTTTTCATAATGACCTAAATTTAGGATTGATGAATTCACGTTAGAATTTATGCTGTCTCAATAGGATTGTTTACCGTAGATTTGGTTCGGGATATGCGTAAAAATGAACATTTCCCTATGATAATGATGTTCCTTCCATATTATCTACATTCTACTGTTATCTGACTTTTGTTAGCCACTATCTGTAACCAGTTTGATCTCGAAGTGTCCGGGTTTCGACAAGAGCCCTAAATGGTTTCCGGTTCTATGAACCAATCATTGAAAAGTAATAAATTACTCATTAATTTCTTTCAATTTCTCTTTTTAACCATTTATATTTTTTGGTTTAATCATTATTTATATATATTTTTTTCTTCTCTCATCTGCATTGCCAGCTGTCGACGGCGCTTGCTAGATGGGACTCCAATTCATGCATCGGTGAGTTACCTATGAAAATATATTCGAAAATTTGTATCTTTTCAACACTTATTCTCGGATGCAACTTCTGAATGTTGTATTATCTTCCCAAGTATTGATTAAACGTTAACATTGTATTATATTCTTTCCATATAGATTAAACGTTGACGTTGTATTATCTTCTTCCCAAGTATTGATTAAACGTTGACATTGTATTATCTTCTTTCCAAGTATTGATTAAACGTTGACGTCGTACTATCTTTTTTCCAAGTATATTAAACGTTGACATTGTATTATATTCTTTCCAAGTATTGATTAAACGTTGACGTTGTATTATATTCTTTCCAAGTATTGATTAAACGTTGACGTTGTATTTTCTTCTTTCCACGTATTGATTAAACGTTGACGTTGTATTTTCTTCTTTCCAAGTATTGATTAAACGTTGACGTTGATTATCTTCTTGCAATGTATTATAATTAGACATTGATTTTACCAACTTCTATTAAGGAATGTTCTCGGAACATTTTATTCATTTCTATTATCAGTACCGAGTATAACCATGAAAATAATATAAATAAATTTTGTAGAAGGGTAATTTGTGAAATATTATAATTTGTCAAGTTGTTTATAAAATCATGTGGATTTATATTTAACACGTTGACTACGAAGTGGTACATATGCGTACCACGAAATGTATTTCTCCAGGACGTAGTGATACATAATTAAGGTTGCCTAAAATCGGCCAAATCCGAGAACAAAAAATGCCAAAAAAGTCCGATAACTCAATATATACTAGTTTATTTGTAGCTTCTGCTATAAAAATTCCATTTATTTTCTTTTTGCAGTATTTAAAATTTAATTAGGAAGCACCCCTATCATAAATTTTAGCCGGCCAACGCAATTGAGAAAAACTAAATCACGAAATTTGTCCGGAAAAAATGACCGTCTGGCAAAACTGTTTAAAAACGGTTCTAAAAATGAAATAATAGTACAAGATGAAGCAATCGTAGTCAACGTGTTAATGAAAATATTTGATGGAATGAAGTTATTGTTACTGAAATCAGAATCTGCTGGACGCAAGGCGTTCCTCATGGTTAATATGTGTCCAAGGTCGTGCTGTAATGTTCTGAAAACTTGACTTATTTTTCACGTAAATATTCATAATTTTTTATTGGCTGGTATTGACCTACTTTTTATTGGCTGGGGGCTTTTTTTGATTTTTTACGCATTTTCTCATTTATGGAAAAAATGCACTATTGTTCTCGCCATGTCCGTCCGTCCGTCTGTCCGTCCGTGACTTCACGTTTTCGTCGACGAGAAAATGCGCTCTCTGTCACTCACTGCAGTGAGTACTGATCCAAGTATTGATTAAACGTTAACATTGTATTATATTCTTCCCAAGTATTGATTAAACGTTAACATTGTATTATCTTTTTCCCAAGTATTGATTAAACTTTGACGTTGTATTATCTTCTTGCAATGTATTAATTAGACGTTGATTTTACCAACTTCTATCAAGGAATGTTCTCGGAACATTTTATTCATTTCTTTTATCAGTACCGAGTATAACCATGAAAATAATATAAATAAATTTTTTTGATGGGTAATTTCTGAAATATTATCATTTGTCAAGTTGTTTATGAAATCGTGTGGATTTATATTTAATGAAAATATTTAATGGTATGAAGTAATTGTTACTGAAATCGGAATCTGGTCGCAAGGCGTTCCTCATTGTTAATACGTGTACAAGGTCGTGCTAATATTTTGAAAACTTGACTTATTTTTCACGTAAATATTCATAACTTTTTATTGGCTGGTATTGACCTACTTTTTATTGGTTGGGGGCTTTTTTTGATTTTTAGCACATATTCTCATTTATGGAAAAAAATGCACTATTGTGCTCGCCATGTCCGTCCGTCCGTCTGTCCGTCCGTGACTTCACGTTTTCGTCGACGAGAAAATGCGCTCTCTGTCACTCACTGCAGTGAGTACTGAGTTATATTTTTTAAATCAAATTTTGTGTTTCTAATATTAAATTTGTGTCATTTTTCCACGATGTATATATTTTTTATGTGTTATCAGGCGAGGCGTTCAGCTGTATGTGGGCGCGTTATTACGAGTACATCGAGAAGGTGGAACCCGTCAAAAAGTGAGCATTTAAAATTAAGCTAATAAAATTCTCTTTTTGTACAATAATATTCTAGTTCAAAGTGAAAATCCACTGAACTGTTTTTTTGTTGCTTTGAATATTGTGCAAAAGATTGCGAAAGTAATATTATCGAAGATGCAGAATTATAAAACAGTTAATGCGCGTGTAGTTTACATAGAATTTATTCAGTGTGTACATTAGCTACCAAAGCGAGTTTCTAGTGGAGTTTGCGATTATTGTAAGAGATCACAGTATTATTTTAACTATGCGAAAGTTGAAATTCTCATAAAATTCTCACTAGATTAGTACAAAACTCTGAAAACCGTACAATTACATATGTGTTTAGTAAATGCAACATGTTTAACTGTATGCCTGTGGCTTCAGAACTGGCTTTAGTAGTGATTTTGAAAGATACAATAGTTACGAGACATGAAACCAAATCAAGTAATAATTGTTCGTGAAATTTGCAAATGGCTTTGCATGGCGAATTATTAGACGTAATTGTCTCACTATTTTGGCTCCACGAGGACGAATCATTCTTTGAAATATAATTTTGAATGCTTCGTTACGCATCACATCACAGTGCGTCGGTGCCTAGCAGGCCCAGGCTCTCCTTGAAACCACTACTCTGTTACTTTCTGTTCTTGATCTGCGAAATATACCGATTGCAGAACTCATTAACGTATTGTACATTGTATTATTTTACCGTAATTGCCTTGATTGAATGTATCGGTAGCTAAAATGTTTCACTTCTAATGTAACTAAAATGTAAGGTAACTAAGATGTTTCGCTTATAAGTGTTTCGCTTTTGATTTTCAATTCCTTTTATTTTCACTCTAAAGTGAGTTCTTCTGTGATGTGTTTAAAGTGGTCTCTCCTCTAAAACATTTTCTTCTGCTCTGATATAAGTTTTCTTTTCGATCATTATATAGTTTTCTTTCGGAAGAGTTCGGGAGAAACTTGCATAAATATATACTTGACCTGATAATCTTTACTGGAATCTGCCAAATAATCACTCTCGCTGTTCGTGCTGCAAGAAGCTTATAAAAACCAAACAGTAGCATATAACATTACCTAATCTTCGAGTCATCAGGAAATTTACAATTTTTTACGGGATTTGACTTGGTCAACTCTTGTACTTATAAATTTTTTGTGCTCCTGGAAAGAATATATAAATTATCTGTTCATTTCAAATTCAAGGTTTATTATTTGTTCGATTAAATTTGATAATATCACTAATGAGCCGGTTTGCAAAGTGTTTTTGCGCCGACAAGGCTGACAGCTCAATAATCAATGAGATCCGTTTACGTGACAATGAAAAATTTTCGCCTCAATATTCATTTCTAACATGAGTTCAACTATTCTATTCTTAGATAGGCAGGTGCAGTAACCCAATATTAATTTATAGTTTGATTTTGACCGTTCTTACTTGAAGTAGTATTGAATATCCAGAGAGGCAGATGCATTGTTCAATTAATCTTTTCGAAATTCAAAGCATGAATCCTTTTGCGGTTGCGACCTAGTGCTCAAAACCGTTCAGATTTACCACTATTTTATCATTAACTGTTAACTAGGTCATAAAATTTCCATGGGGTATATTCATTTACTATTTTTTCTCGTAGGTTGCTGCAAAAGAAGCTGTCAAGCAACGAGGAGCTACGGGAACTGTTGAAGCTGCATCGCGGCGCAGCCAAACACTCCGTGCAGCAACTTCTGCAACTACCGGTTAGTTCTTCATCTCAGTAACAGTTTATATACATTATAGTCAAGTTCTGCGTCAGATTAATGTAAAAGAACCCCATCGTCCAGTTTTTGTTTTTGATCGTACCGTACAAACTAGAACTACGCTTTTTTTGACCTATCCCCTCGCATGTGGTACCAGACCAGTAAAAACATGTGGGCGCTCTGACTCATATCAATTTAGAATAGAATAGAAGTGTCGGCACTGAAGAAATAGGCCCATGGCCTGTTGCCGATTCTTGAATTTTTCGTGACTTGATTCACAAGGGATCCGGCCTTTGGAACCCGATCTTTCAATAACTGTATTAAAAAATGTTTACAGTTAACATCCGCTGAGTGATGTCACTAACCGAACACAAGTAAATAATGCATACACGTGTTTACAAAGTTTTAGAAGTGTTTACATTAAATGCATGAAAAAATGCATACAATTTACAGTTTTCGAGAGCGTCTTGATGTGCGGGCGGTCTCTTATTTTGGGAGACTGCGCCAGCGGCATAGTTTTTTTGCAATGATGTTCGATCTAGTGGCTTCTATTATGTTTTTATTCAGTATCACTTAGGTTAAATAGTGTTAGTTCAGTAATTACACATTTGGCCTATATAACCCTCTATCATCTTATGTCACTCTCCGGGAACATAACTTTGAACTTAAATTATTCGTAAAATATTGAGTCTAGCAACCTGAGGACGTTTGTAAGCAACAGAAAACATTTTAAAGTTATCGTACGTGGCGGCAACCATCAATGCAAGTCATTTTGCCCTCACTAGCAACGTATCTTTTTTGGGAAGTAGACTTGTAAGAATATTGCTCCGGTTACTCATGTCAGGCGGTAGAGGGTTAAGACGATGTTGTACACCTATATATGTTTTTTAGACTGTTAAAAGCGTTTCTTATTTCCTAGCTCTATTTCAATTTGTGAATATACGCAATTGATGAATGGAGAAACTTCCACCTGAAAGTTTAATGCATTGGTCCACCTGTTAAACGTCAATTTTAACTTACAATGCATCAATGTTGTGTTGCTATTTAAACATTATTTATTCTTGAATAAAAATGTACCATTCTTTAGTGTGAGTAATCGTTTCAACTTGATTTGTGCTTGTACCGCTAAATTTTTTCACTAGAAAAGAACTTTCTCAGGATTGCGTTCCTAAATGTTCGCTGTTCCAGTCGTAGGTGTACATGTAAATTTGCCGTGCACCATATGCCAAAATCTACTCGGATTTTAATTAATTAATTTTTTTTTAATTTTAGATTTGATGGCTACCATTATTGCGTATCTTGTGAAGACCATTATAGAGAGAGCATTAGCGAACAAAATTTCCAAACTTTGACAGGCCGGCCACTTCATCGAAACCGGTCTTCGTCTTTTTAGCGCATTTTCTCATTTATGAAAAAAATGCACCATTGTGTTCGCCATGTCCGTCTGTCCGTCTGTCGGTCCGTCCGTGACTTAACGTTTTCGTCGACGAGAAAATGCGCTCTCTGTCACTCACTGCAGTGAGTACTGAGTTATATTTTTAAATCAAATTTTGTGTTTCTAATATTAAACTTGTGTAATTTTTCCACGATGTATATATTTTTGTGTGTTATCAGGGGAGGCGTTCAGCTGTATGTGGGCGCGTTATTACGAGTACATCGAGAAGGTGGAACCCACCAAAAAGTGAGCATTTAAAATTAAGCTAATAAAATACATGAAAAAATGCATACAATTTACAGTTTTCGAGAGCATCTTGATGTGCGGGCGGTTTCTTATTTTAGGAGACTGCGCCAGCGGCATAGTTTTTTGCAACGATGTTCGATCTTGTGGCTTCTTTGATTTTTTATTCAGTATCACTTAGCTTAAATAGTGTTAGATCGGTAATTCCACATGTGGCCTATTTAAGACGATGCTGTATACCTATAAGGCTATATATGTTTCTTAGACTATTATAAACGTTTCTTATTTTGTACCTCTATTTCAATTTGTAATTGAAATTTATGAATGGAGAAAGTTCCACCTGAAAGTTTAATGCATTGGTCCACCTGTAATAAAATAACTCGTCCCTAGTAAGTTCCGGTCCGCAATAAAGTTAGATTCGTAATGTCGGGATAACCGCTATTTTGTAGCATAATGACGTAATTTCCAAACTTTAACAGGCCGGCTACTGCCTCGAAACCGACCTTCATGTTTTTTTTTTTAATTCGTCATGCATTCAAAATCTGCTGTGGAGTTCCATTGCAAACAAACTATCTCACAATCTGAGAGTGTGTTCTGCCAAAAATTTGTGTATATTTCCAACATGCAACAATACTGCGTTGCTACAATAAACCTTAACCGTTTTTTTCTAAGAAACTATATTGTATTAATTATCGATGTTCATTTGTGCGTGGTAATGCGTGCAAAATATTTACTTTGTCGTTTGTCTATAATGATTTACATGTATTCTGCGCTTGCATTTCAACTCAAAATCAAATAAAAAAAATAGAATCTAGTGGCATAAAATCTAAAATTTTCAGGTGCCAATGTTTTTGATTCGGTGATAAATGCAGATAGAAGTACTATAGTGCACCACAAATACTGATCTTGTTTCTTAAATATTGTCGCAGAATTTTGAGGCAGTTTAGCATGACAGACGAATTACGCTGAATGTTTCTTGTGTCTAATTATGATTGAAAACCAACGCCATTTTCAGTAGCGAGTGATCCATTTCCGGAATTTGATCGTATTTAAACTTAGAGACTATAACTTCCCTGTTTCGTAGCAATTAAAATAAATATAATACCACTTTAACTTCATATTAATACGTCATATATTGTAAATTCTCGTTTGTATTAGATTCTTCATATTGTATTAGATTCTTCATATATCACTGCAGTCGCCAATCGACTTACTGTTGAAATATAACAGCTATTGATGCTGTGAAACGCACGTTTGCCAGTCTCTGCATCCGGCCATGGAGATTGAATTCATTTTGATTGAATGGTTGAAAAAATCATAATTTCTGCATCCCATGCACACAATTCCAGCGAAAAGCGTCACACGCGCATGTGATTCGTCATGCTATGTGCGCAGCGTGATGCTCATCACACGCGCATGTGATGCGTCATGCTATGTGCGCAGCGTGATGCTCATCACACGCGCATGTGATATACCTCGAATTTAGTTTTGAATGCGCTCTTGATGTGTCCATGTCTGCATTATAAAAGCTGTATTTTGTATTTTTCACAGAGGCGTTTTGCATGTTCTAGGCTTGCAAGCATATTGTTTTGTTAATGGAACGATGCAATTTTAGGCTTTTTAGTTGCTTCTGACGGGAGAAAATTCCTCCCTTAGAAGTTTATATAGTTAGGCTTACGATCAAATTGCTCCGAAAATTTCTCAGTACTAAAATGCAAAATTTACGCGTCAAGTTTTTTTTAGATTTCTCCTGTGTCAGAATTAATTATTGCGCAATAGTTAAACTTAATCTAACTTAGAGCAAAACCTAATTCCTGCGATGAATCTTGTGTGTAAAATTCTCAAGATTTTTTTCTTCTTTTGTTTATGTTGAAACGTCCAGGACACGCAGCTGATTTTATCACAGCTATCATTTTATTCAGGACGTGAAGTGCTCAACTGTTTGGATATTGTGAAAATATTTTGTTAAAAAATTAAATTTATAAAATTCTCGGAAAGAAAAGCATTTCGGTATTTATTGTGTCTAAATTAGTTCCCTAAGTTCTGATTTACAAGCGTCGATTGATTCTTCTTTTCAATTGATTCCATCAAAGTTCGATCTCTTGCCCAGTCATGGCGGATAATCAATTCTCGGAAAAGACCAACACGCTCCGTAATTTCTTAAGAGATCTTTTGCAAATTCCGTGCAAGCTCCCCATGCACGACCGGCGCAAGCTGTTAGTTAATATAGAGAGCATTAAGCTCTACAGCTGTGCCTATTGTTCCATGACATGAAGAAGCCTGGTAGTTTGTTTCAGTTTGACGCAACCTACGAAGGCTAAATGCGCTTTAAAAAGTTACTGATTATTTGTGTAAAAATTTATTCGTATGAGGCGTAAACAATTGAAAAATAACTTGAGGGAATTATATTAATTTTATTGTATTAAAGAAAACCGACTGTATTTCTAAGACATAATTGTATAAGTTTTAATTATGCTGAATTAAAATAAAGCAACTATTAATTGCAGTGGTGGTTCTTCATGCTTGTACAGTGCTTGTTGATGTAATTAATTCACTTTTGACAGTTTATAAAAGTTAATTATTGACTGAACGATTCTTTTCGGAAAACCTTTTCCCATCTGTCTCCCATTCATCTTGCTGTTCTCCTGTGTCGTCTTCGTTGCTGTTTTTGGTTTGCTTCGCCTTTTTCATTTATTTTGTTATCGTGTCTTTTCGATGCCAACGCCGCTTTTATCTCGTCAGTTTTAGCGCTATGGCCAATTAAGACCTTCCACCTCTAACGGAACCTTGATTAAACTGAAATTTGTTTGTGAACATAGTCTTCAGTAATAATTTTTATGTCAATAAAGTAATATATGAAAGCCGAATACTCTTTGCTTGCCATTATAAATCCAAAATGAATTTTTACCTCACCGACTGATTTTTATGTTATAAACGAGCGAGTAATGCGGTAAACCTCGATTTATTGGTGAAATTTAACAAAAACATTAGGCTTTAAAAGACGTGGTTTTCGATAAACACTGTAAAATTCATGAAAACTTGGAAGAAATAACCAATACGTGAGATTTCATTCATGTTTTAAGTAAGGCACAAATCGGCGTGCCGACCCGAGCTTCAGCCCCTGGGTCAACCGGATCGCCTGGTCAGATGTTGGCTGGCTGTGACAGGGAGAGGTTGTGTTGCGTCGGTGCTGCTAAGAGTCAGTGCCGGGGTGCTTTTTCTTCATTCGTTCGTGCTTTTTGTGCGCCCTAAGCTACAAAGTTCTGGAAATTGTTTTGTGTTTGTAATGGTGCATCACAGTCGCATGACTTGCGCAAAAAAGCGGTTATTGTGAAAAGATTTTCCCTTGCAAATTTGGACTATCGAAACTTTATTGTTTTTTCAAACTTTTTTTTTTGTGTTATTTGAATTATCTCGGGCAGACGGATGCAACTTGAAATCATCTGTAGGTTTGCAATTTAAATAATAATCGAATCAATTAAAGTAATTTGTGTCGCGCAACTCGTATGTTTATACTTGTTGAATATTTTCAATACATTTTAAATGTTTAACAAATCCAAGCGAAATTCCAACGGTCTCTATTTTGATAGGAAACACCTGGTGTTAATTGACATTTATTCAAATAGCATATATACCCTTTCTTATTGGTAAACATTTACATATTGTTTTCTATATTATTCGAATTATATCCATTCTACACTTTCTCCCACGGATAGCATCCTTTTTAGCTTTCTGCAAGAAATGAGTAATTTCATTTTTTCAAGAAATTAAATTCAGTTTTGTTTTCTTTGTAACAAGCTCATTAACTCCACATTTCATCCTTAAACTAAAAAATTATTCCACGAAAAAAAAAGTTTCCATGGATTGTCGATGCTAAGAAACCATGCAAGTGACGAGCGTAACACCGCCGTTACCCGATCCGTTACCTTATCGATTCAGTTACCGTAGAGAAACTTTTAGACGACGCTTCAGTGACCAATAAATGTTCAGCCGATAATTACAATTCTTCCTACCTGCGTGTTTAGAGGTTGAGGTCTCAAGTAAACACTTGCGATTGTAAACAACCTCGGCAAACTTTCAGCATAAATTCAATAACGAAATGAGATTTCGACTAATTTAATTGACTGAATCGTTTGTCGATTGACGCTTTTCACGACAAAACTTTTTTGAACATCGGGAAGATTTTTTATCTTTTATTTCTTTGCTTTTTTATCGTGGTTTCTGGTAGCATTTCGATATCCACACGCATGCCGCTGCGAAAAACTTCACAAATCCGAAATTTGATTGCAAAACAATTATCAATATTGAAAATAACATAATTATATATATTACATATAAATTATGTTGATCATATATATGATCAACATAAGACCTGAACATAAGATCGTTGAACAGATCACGATTTCTTATAATTTTGTAGAGCTAGTCGAACCATCCAATAACGAATATTTTTTTCTTGTAGAGTTTTTATGTCGCTTTCGATCAAGCATCGTGAGTTTTCGAGTGAAAAGAAACAATAACAATAAGCATTCTATTTCCTGCTATCGATGAATTGAAATCAAGTTTGATTCTTCAGAAGTTAACAAAACTAATCTAGAATTGTTTTATTTTTTTCATAATCCTGGAAAACTTATGTGTAAAGAAAACTTTTGCAGTGAAAGCGTAGATTGTTTCAGTTGTCTTTGAGGATTTTCATATTCTAATTTGTTTTGAAAATTTAAGACAAGAATTATAGGAAGTCTTTAGGTTTTGTATTAGTTGCTGACGTGTTAGTGATGTGTTGAATTTGTCTGTTGACGGCATAGTGTTCTCCATGATTCAAGTGTATAGTGGAAAATACTGCCGACTTCCGGAGTGGATTTCTGTAATTAGAAACTGAAAGCTTGTGACCGTTTGTAATCAAAACTAATATTTGGCGTAAAATTTCCGAGTTCATTGTCCAACTCAATATGTCGTTTAAAACATTGCTTTCGGACCTTTTTGGGTCCGCTCCGACATTGACATCGAAATACGTGCTTCGACTCAATTAAAAAAAATATTTAATATTATTTTCGTACATTTGAGCTTACGGCAACCCGATCGCCATGTTCGGAAGCCTTGTGCAGAAGCTGCAGTCGTTCAGCCCAATAACCAGCCCGACCACTTCGCCCACAGTCAGTCCAAGACCCAAGAAAAAATTCGGTTTTGGCCGTGCTAACCGAAAACGAAGAATTGGAGGTTACGACAAAGAGGAGATTAGGGAAGTTCAGAGTGAGCCTGAGCTAGATTATGAGAACCTAGAACGGAAGAAGGACAAGAAATTCTTTGGATTGTCTTCGGACAGAAGGAAAATTTCGGCTCCTCTCGTGGGTCAATGCAACAATGCTCCTCGAACCGGCTCAAATCTCCCGAATGGAAGCAGTCCCTACTATGCTGTTTGTAAGCCTAACAGCCTCACCTCCAATGACTGTTACGCATCAGCTTACTCCGTCATACCACAACACAATAACAATCATTTAAACAGTGCCGTCCAGTGTGGTCAAGGTGAGGACATTTACGAAGACATTAACACGATTAAAGGACCGCATGTGTCCGTATACAATATCTCTAGCAGTGCCCCCAAACCTAATTTGATAAACCACAACGCAGACCGAAGCCAACCTCGCAGCAAGACTTCCGCAACCAACTCAAAAGCTGTTAACAGCAATTTCAATTCAATATCTGCTCCCAGCAATGGTTTCAGTGGCAAACATCGTAACATATCCACGGTCGATATCAAAGAGGCTTCCTACAAAAATCCTGACTTTCAGTTCCCTCAGGATCCGGTAAAAAACGCACCTGATAATCACCGTCGGCTGTCGCGAGCACCCGCCAATCACGTTGAACTTCGTCCCACAAACTCCAGCCAAGCTTCTTACGGCGAACACAAAGCCCATCATGTGTCCGACGAGACTCGTAAGCGTGCTAACAATAACAAGAAGGCGATGGATAATTACCCCTATCGTAAGGACATAAGTGTCCCTCTCCACGATGTCATTCATGAGCCACGAAAACTTGTCATCGTTGACACCAGGAAGACGTCTCATGAATTCACAAGGAACGGTCCTCCCGACTATCACCGGACTTTGTCGTCAGATTACTACCAAAATGGTTCGATTTATGGAGGGATTCTCAACCGCATGGATGAACCCTATCCCCTTCCTCCGTCTCCCCATGAGGATATTTATGACGTGCCGTCAAGGATCACAAGAAAAGTTGGCGACTCGAGGAGCAAAGACTTCGGTAGAAGCCAAGTTTCCAGGACGCTTGGAAAAATGGAAGGGTTGAGACAGGTAAGGCCCGGATACATTGTTTTGGCGGAGCTGTGTGGCCATACTTTTTTCAATGTGAGCATCGTTTTAACGAGGCGGTTTTTGTTTTATTTTTACTCCGCATCCAATCTACAGTTTTATCTAGAATAATTTTTTTAGTGGTTGTTTCTTATCTGAGCAACTTTAACCATGTAGAATGGCTAGCATAAAAAAAAATTGATAAATGTCGTACATAGGCATTTACCTCCGAACTCCCTCGTATTTAAAAACTATTATGCAAAAAAGTACCCAAAACACAGATAAAGTTTTCGACGTGACCTTTAATCCTCCATATATATATATTGCTTGTGATTCTGCCTGGTAATGCGGCATACAATTCCCTAGATGATTAGAGGCAGCCTCGGAACAATGAAGACCTTGCTATTGACCTCAAGATTTGGCCTAACAATAGAATTATGTTTGGCATGCGGTAAAATTATTGCCTGACATGTAGCAGTGCACAGCATGGGCTTTTCTTCACAATGCGACTCTGCAACTAATGCGCATTGCTTCTTCATCTTTCTTTGGCTGCTCTTTCTCATTTATCATTTTACTGTCTTTTCTTTTAGTGTCATTTTTATTTGTATAGTTTGTTTAGTGTTGTGTTAGGTTTGTCAGTCTAAAAGTAATCCTACAGACATTATAAGAATTCAGATGTTGAATGTGTTCTTTTTCATTGACTTTTTCCATATGTTGTTTAATAAAAATGTATTTTTCTTGAACCGTTTTGTCGTTTTATTTTCGCGTACTTGAGCTTCATTGCGCATTGTTTCGGCTAGCGGCGTCTTCACGTTCTTTGTTTATTCAGATGATGTTGATGATTCAAATGTTGAATGTGATCTTTTTCATTGACTTTTTCCATATGTTGTTTAATAAAAATGTATTTTTCTTGAGCCGTTTTGTCGTTTTATTTTCTTGTACTTGGGCTTCATTGCGCATTGTTTCGGCTAGCGGCGTGTTCACGTTCTTTGTTTATTAAGATGAATGTTGAATGTGTTCTTCATCATTGACGTTTTCTATATGTTCTTCAATAAAGTTGTTTCGTCAATTAGCATTCATTTTTTTTTCAAATGACCGTTTATATAAATAAGATCATTTTTAGATTAAAATCTGAAACGTGATTAAAATATCTTCTACAATATCTTCTTCTGTTTGTATCAATGATCATTTACATCCTTATCCTAATGAATGTTTATCTAAATAAGATCAAATAAAGATAGAAATTTTAAGCACGATGAAAAAAATATTATCTACAGTATTTTCTTCTACTATAAAATATCTTCAAATATCTACAATTCTTTTATGATTGAATGATTGGCCACAATCAAATGATGTCCGAGAATTAACTTGAACACGTATTATTTTCCTATCAAACCTTATGAATGCCGATGAAGCATCACAAGCAAATTTTCATCGTTGAACACTATAACTAAAAAGCCCTATCGTTTACGGTATCACCGTAAACGCATATTATCGTATACTGTATATTATATAATGCGTTTATATTATCGCATATTATTATTATTGTAAAAGCATTATTATCGGAATTATTTTCTTGAAGAATTTAGGCAAAAATTGTGAGTTTTGTGAGCAGGTTCTTGCAGAGACGCGCGGCTGAACTGCGCAGGAAGTTCACAGGTTTTGTGGCGTTGGCAGTCACTGAGTCGGTGACTTATCGGGTCATGTTGACCCACTTGCTGCGGCTTATCGGGTCATGTTGACTCACTTGTTGCGGCTTATCGGGTTATGTTGACCCACTTGCTGCGGCTTATCGGGTCGTGTTGACCCACTTGCTGCGGCTTATCGGGTCATGTTGACCCAATAATTTAGCGCGTTAAATACGACTCAACCGTATTAATATTAGTGAATATTTGTGTATAATCAGCTTCGCTCAGCGCATTATTTATGCTTGCACCGTATTTATATCCGTAAAGATTCTTGTATATAATCAGCATAGCTTTGGCAAATTATATACGCCTCCTCCGTATTTATATTCCTTGAGATTTATGTATAATCAACCTACGCTTAGTGCATCATTTACATGTACTTAATACTTACATATAGCTTTTAATATCCGTACGTCTACATCGTTTTTATTTTCGTAAAGATTTAGTGCTCGATCACAACGATTATCTGATGCTGATTTTGTGTCTGACCGGATATTATTTCCCAGATGTTTAGTCTGCTATGGATAATTATCTGGATTATTCTGATGATTATAAATTAGATGAATCGAATTAATGTTTTAAGCTTGAAAAATATGGCTTGAAAAATATTGCTATTTGATCCAGCTATCGTTTTCCGAATCTTGCTAAATCCCTTGTAGTTTTTCGCATTTCAAAATGGAATAACTTAAAAATAGTTCAGATGACTTTTTGACTTTTTTGCATGTAAAACAGAAATCCTTAGTTGAAAATATTGTTGTTTAAATCAAATCTTTAGCCATTATCCAATGAAATAATTATTATATCATCATAAATCATCATCGAATCCAAAGCATTGTATAATTTCATAAATACTTCGTTCAACGATCAATTAAGTGTCTACATTCTGAAATACTCAGTTCAACAAAAAAAATATAAATTGAGTTAGTTCAAAGCTCATGTCTTCATGCAATATGCCTGTCTTCATTTGAATCCAATCAACTGACGTGGCCGATAAAACCGAATATGTTCGTATCGATTTAATTGTTCTCTCTACTCATAGGAACCCTGAAGATCTTTCAAAGAGAAAAAAAGCGCCTCTTGATGCCTCCAGTAGACCTCTGTAGGCATCTTTCTTTGCGAGAGTGAAAGCAGTCGTGTACCAACGTAAAAGTGGGCTAAAGCCAAACACTGACCGGCTGAGATGCCGCATGTTGCTGGCTTTCGACCCTACACATCGTATATACATTTTTTTGTGGATCTAGCTATCGAGAATCATTCTACACTTTAAGTATACGTATGTGAAAGCGTTTTTCCGAGTATTTTTTGCTTTAAGGGAAGTGCGAAAAGATGGTTTTGGAAGATGCATAATGTATGGAGTTGCTCTCAACGATTAAAATTTGAGGCCACCATTTGTTTTACCCATTTTTGGTGTACAATTTTAGTTAGATTTCGTATATTTACTCAATGCATTGAGTTCCCGTAGCATTCGTCCTTGTCCATCCAAGTTTGGATTGTTTTTCCCAAATGACCAACCATTAATATTAACAAATAGTAACAATAAATTGGTCAATGTGAGTGGAAATCGAAATTTTTGGGAATTTCTGCTGTTGAATTGTTTCGACTAGGCGGATAACTCGGTCGGGACTGTATTGAAGGTTCCAGATTAGTGAAGCGAAATTATTTATTTCCTTTCAAGTTCTTGAACTACGTATAATTTTTTCCTATCACTTCCGGAACTGGAAGATGTCTCCAGTTAATTGTTTGGAATCCATTCATTATCATCCATATTTGCATTATATATCAGATTCAGATATTGTATTTCATATTCGTACCTTTTAAAGGCTTTTGTTAACTCGTATCGTTCTGTATCATGTTATCATACCACCTTGGATACCACCATATCATGTTATGATATGGAGGTATCCAAGGATTTACCTTCACCTTCTTTCATTTTCTAAAGTCTTTATTGCTCTGTAATGAATGCTATTGTTTGACGTTTTAGAGCTTTGAACGACTCAATTCGTGATCTTTTGTTGTTTATTCGTATAATATTTAAATTCGTATAATTGATATTAATAATTCGTTTATTCGTATAATATTTAAATTTACAATATGTTACAGAATAAAATGCGAATTAACTGCCAATGAGCGGTAGTTAACTCTTGATTGGGTGTTTTTTTCTAGAAAAATTATATTGGCTACGCTGCGTCATGGCGTTTTGTTCGAAATGAATAACTTTATCCCAATTTTTCATGTATGGCTGCATGAATTTTTATTAATTATTATTTAGCATTATTATTATTTTAATTATTATTTTTATTAATTATTTAATCATATGTATGGCTGCAGTCTTTTATGCTACCCTTACGCAGAGAAATAAGTGTGACTTTGTCCAAATAACGATGCTAATTTTACCCATTGCGTGGGTCAATCTGACCCACTTAAGCCCG
Source organism: Hyalella azteca (assembly GCF_000764305.2). Lineage (NCBI taxonomy): Eukaryota > Metazoa > Arthropoda > Malacostraca > Amphipoda > Hyalellidae > Hyalella > Hyalella azteca. Next base: position 2,586 of record NW_025934332.1, on the reverse strand, counting down.
GCAATAGGACATATTAGTGCCTACGTCCATTCTCTGTTCCTGCTTTGAGTAATAAAATATGTCGCTATTTTGACAGTATAACCCATTTTTAACCCTAACATTATATCGAAATAAACTAGTCCTGTTTATTTCGATATAATGTTAGGTCTTGTTTAGGTTTTATGACTGTCTTTGAATTTTGACTTTTAAAGTGATTTTATTCATTTTTAGTTTAGTCGAACTGATGATGGAGCTGGACTCCGAAACGTTTTCAATATCGATATGGTGAATTTTTTTGGCGCTTTCTTTGCTTTTAAATTCCTTCTGTTTTCCGAGTGTAGTTATAGCCGACGATAATACGTTTTTGGTTTCAGTTGCACATGACCTAGCGAAGCAGTCAGAGTACCTATACGTCCAGCTGTTGTACTGTTGCAACACTCACCGCCTTATTACCTTTCGTAATAACCCCACTTTTTTGTCGGAGATTTAGTTTAGTTTTCGATGATAGGAGATTATCATAGCTTTACACAAGTCATTCTATGCAAACAGAACGGATTTTTACTTTTTCCGATATAATTCAAACGTTGGCGAGAACTTTTTCTATCTTTGGTGCTCTTGAATATGTTATTTTGACATTTTCAAGAATATCCAAAAGTTCCAAAATTCATTTCAATACGTTTTTTTCAAGTTTTTCTTTTTTGGTAATAGCTTACCTTCATAAAGTTTAAGTCAATGAACTTTACGAATTTAAACTTTAATAAACTTGACCTATTAAAATATAATGTATAAAAATAAATACTTGAATGTTGATAAATTTGAAGGGATTTTCTGTCACCTTGAAGAAAGAGTTTTTTCCAGAAGTGGCATCTGCCCGCAGCTAAACTTTTTCTAGCCCATCGCATGGCTCTTAAACTTAATTTTTTAAAGCCGAACAAAACAAAGCAACTCCCCGAAGGAATTTGAAAACAACTTTTAACGAAGAAAACAGCCAACATATTATACTAGTTCATATGCATTTAGTTTAAAAAGAATTCAACTTTATTATGGGTGAATGAAACATAATTAGATGTGCTGAATGGTATTGGGTGCAATTAAGTGCTTAGATTAGACCGGCGCAGCTAAAATATGCATATCATATTATTAAATATTTTATTTAGTAGGTTGATTAGCCGAGTTTATTCGTTTGATATTTATGGAGAGATATGATTGATTAAATTTTATGAAGACATGCGCTGGGTTTTGTTAATATTAACTCAACTACGCAATAAATTTAAGCCTATAATAATAGCGATTTCAGCGTTTATTAGGCCGCAGGCCTGTAGCCGATTCTTACCATCCCAGAACATCCACAGCATGTTGCGGTCTCGAACACGCAACTCACTGCTACAATTCTGCTGTGCATAACCGCCCGACCTCATCGCCGATTCTGACCAGAAACGGTCACACAGAGCTGGGATCGAACCCGCGCCTCTCTGCGCCAATCTTGGTACTCTGTACTGTAACCACTTGGCAACCCTGCCCCATTCACTATAAAAAAATTAATAATTCAGAAATAACATTTCTTATATCGTGTTTAGTTAAGCCAGTGGCTAACTGCAACATCGAACAGCAATGCATGTTCAATTTGCTCATACTTTCGCTCCAACCCTGCGGCAACGCCGTGTTTCTCGACGAATGGCTCGCCTTGTCGAAACTATTCATGAGCTTATTATTTTAGACCCCCGTGGATGTTCGTGATCGGCTGTAAATGATGATGTTTGCAAAACTGTTCACTGATTTATCTTAATCAAAAATTTGAACCTAACTTCGGGACATACATATTTTTCAGGGAATCTGCCATCCATGCGTCAGTGCGGTGTTTGTATGCTCGCGACACAAGAACCGTTAAAGCTCATTTTTAAAATTTAATCGAAAGCAACGATGCGTGTCGCGATTGCCGGTTTTACAGAAGATATCTGATGAGTGGACACCGATGAACGACGTTGATACGGAAAATTCTTCCGCTTTGACAGGCTCGCCGCGATCTTTAGTGCGTCAACGAAACCTTAAAGCCACCGAAGATATTTCCCTCAGGCTAAAACCTGCCTTTGATCTACATTCAAAATATCTATATTTATAAATTTTTTCTCTTCGTTTAGTTTTTTTTGGCGGTTTGAATGCATCCCTCTCGTCCTAGCCATTTTTCTGTGCTTACTTTTTCTTCAGGATATATGCTTCTTCTATTTACTTGAATATTTTTTCTAAGCAGTAGCAATTGGTTCATCATAGTTAAAAGATGTTACAACTTCAAAACTTTCCGTACCTGTTCCACCAATGATACGACAGGCTAGCCTTCTGTTGCGGCCGCACCATCATACCTTGCTCAAGTACACTTATCAGTCTAAGTGTATGTAACGGTCTAAGTACACGTAGCGGCCTAAGTACACGTAGCGGCCTAAGTACACGTAGCAGCCTTAGTATACGTAGCGGCCTTAGTACACGTAAAGGCCGATTTCTTGCCTGTGATTGGTTGGTCTACATTGAAAAGCCGTCACTGATTGACTGACTTAATTACGAACTCGTAACTATTTTTGATCGTGTCGCGTTTGGTTGACGTTGAATTATTAA